>NC_051397.1:27215221-27230221 GCF_015228065.2 Penaeus monodon
ATTGCTATAAATGACATTGTAAAGGTTGTTCCAAGTGCTGTCTCGTGTAATCTGTATGTAGATGACTTTACACTGTATTGCTCAGGAGGAAACTTACAGGATGTGCAATGACACATGCAGACTGCAATAAATCAAATTGTACAGTGGGGAACATACCATGGGTTCAAATTTTCTCCAAGACCATGGCTATACATTTCCACAAATGAGGAAAGTTCCATCCTTCCCTCTATTTAGGAGCAAACCCACTGCAATTTGTCCAAGAGTTGAAGTACTTTACTCTATTTTTTGACTCAAGGCTTACATGGGGGCCTCACCAAACAGTTAAGAGTGAAGGCTACAAAAGCACTTTTGTATTTTGCAGGTTCTTTCACATCTATCTTGGGGTGCAGACTGCACAACGCTTCTGCAGCTTTACTGAGTGCTTATTCGTAGTAAACTTGACTATGGATGTGAGGCTCATTCATCCCACTGTTCTCCGGATGTTGACCTCGGTTCATAATGAAGCTCTCAGAATCTGTGATTTATTATATAAGACTACAAAAGATTCCAGAATCTCCTATATCTAGAAGGGTTTTGAATCCCCTTGAGGATAGCCGATCCTATGGATGGAGAATGAGGAATCTTGTGGAAGATCTTAATTTAAATCTCACTAATGGTCTGGCAGTTGGAATTCCCCAATTCCCCCCTTGGACTAATCAAGTCGAGCTGGATTTGGTCGGAATTGGGAAAGGGGAGAGATCCGTAGCAGAGGTCAGAGAGATTTCTTCACCACTTCACTTTTCTAAGTACCAAGGATCAGATGCAATATATACAGATGGATTGAAATCTGAAAATGGTGTGGGCTTTGCAGAAGGAAGACTGCATTTGACAGTCTTTTTCTAGCAGCCTTGATCCTCATTGCAAAGTTACATGCTATCCTTGCAGCAGTTAAGATGACTGGAGATCTTACAAACCATTCTATTTAATATATTGTGACTCTTATAGTGCCTTGCAAGCAATCAAGAGCTTAAATTCATCACATCCAGTAGTGAGGGAGGTTCAAGATTAGCTTGCACTGATGTCAACACGTATGTTGGGAGCTGATTGGAAGGCCAAGGGAGCTGCCACTCAGCCCTGTGATGCTTGTTTTCCTCTCCCACACACGGACCTGAATCTCAACATCAGGAGTTGTCTTTGCAAAAAACAAAAGGAACAATGGAAGCATACCTCTAGAGACAAACTGCGAGAGATTAGAGATGACCTTGGCAGTTGGGTGACCAACATTCATCCCAACCGAAAAGTAGAAGTTGTATTAACAAGACTAAAAATCGGCCACACAAGACTGACTCATGGGCCAATGATGGCTAAAAGTGAAGCACTTTGTGAGGAATGCTAAGAGCCATTAACGGTTGCACATGTAGTGGAATGATGTGCAACATTCTCAGACCAGAGATGTATGCACTTTTCTCCCCATATACACTGAAAAATGTATTGGGGGAGGATTGTGATAGAGGGTCTTATTAGTTTCCCAAGGGAGACTAATATTTTCAATAAAATTTAATTATGCATAATGTTTATGCAATCATTTTATACACTTAGAGCATAAAATTTATTCTTTGATTTTTAATTATTTATTGTTATTTGTAGGATATTTATTGATAAATCTTTAAAGTTTTAAAAATTTCAATATTTCTATCTAACAAAGTATTCTGGTTTCTGGTGTCTTAGTAGGAGGTCATGGATCCATTTCAGTAGAATGTGGGCGAAAACCTTGCCTGGTATACCGAGCAGTGTGATGCCATGGTAGTTGCTACAGTCCCAACGATCTCCTTTCCCTTCCATAGAGGGATGACTACGCCCCTCAACAGGGCTGAGCTGGAAGGGAAACAGACTGTAAAATGGCAATCAAGACAGCATGCAAGGCCCGTCCACAGGTTCGCCCCCTGCCTTAAGCAGTTCAGCAGGGATATCACATATACCTGCAGCCCTCCCACCCTTCAGTTTAGAAATCACCATCCTAACCTCAATTAAGGTAGGAAGTTCCTTGTTGATGGGTAGGTCCGGCACAGGCTTTGTGATACCACCTGCATCCAAACTAACTGCTGGAGGATCTACCTGGCACAACTGCTCAAAATACTCCAACATTCACGAATCCCAACATGATCTCAGATGATCTGTCATCCACTGAGTAGACTGCAGTCATCTGTGAGGAAAACTTAGAATTCTGTTTTCTCAAGGCCTGGTAAGCAGAACGAAGGTCATTTACCAAGAAATGGCCTTCAACCTCCTCATCAAGGTTTCTGATGAACTGATCCTTGACCCTTCTCAGCAGTGTCTCAGCCCTACGCACCAAGGAATGGCGCAAGTCCTGAGTGCCATTCAGCCGAGCCATGAGACTCGCTTCTGTGGCCTCCAATGCCTCCGGCCTTGCCCTCGGGTGTTCGAGTGCTTTGCGCTTTAAGGACTTTTGAGTTCTGTCAACTGATCAAAGACTGCTGTGGCAAACCTCCAGGCACTCTCCTCCCCCCTCAATATATCCATGTGAGACACCCTAGAGCGCCCACTGGAGGGATGAAGAGTTTTGAAGTGGACCTGTAGGGTAGCCACAACCAGCCTATGGTCAATGCCACAGAACTCAGCACTCCAATAAACCCTGCAGTTCTGATGGGCCTGCAGTAAGTGTTGACAAGAATGTGGTCAATCTCCTGGGCCACAGTACCTGTATCACTGTACCATGTCCAGAATGTTGGAGTGCTGATACCAGGAGCCAGAAATCCTCAATCTCTGAGACCTAGCAAAGTCCCAAAAAAGGAGGCCGTTCTCACTGCTGGGATCAGCTCCCGAGCCATGAGGACCAACAGATATCTCGTAGCTAGCTCGATCACAGATGGGTACCACATTGAAGACGCCCAGAACAATGTGACAACTGTCTGCCACAGATGTTAATTTGGAACAGAAAACCCGTTTCGCATCAAGTTTGCAAACATCGGCAATAAGAGACACGAAGCCAAATGCATGCTTCAATCTCAATACCATAATACGCTCATCAGCTGGTGTTACCTCTACTAACGAAGGTTAAAGTCGGCTGGAGATGGCTATAACAACCCCCTGGAAATGATGACCCTGACCTGTAGTAGGTTTAACCACCCATATTGATCATACTGCTGCCAGGTCTTCTCCCCTCCCAGCTGCTTCAGTTCCCTGGATAGCAGGGTAACCGCTCATCCTGCCGCAAGGACCAGATGTTCCAAGCTCCTACCTGGACAGCTTGCCTGATGTTAAGACTCCGGCTGTCACTCTGGGTGGACGTGGTGTCCACCCAGAGTGCCACCCCTGCCAACACCAGCCTATATTACTTAATCAAATTTATTGCAGTTTTCATCACATTTTCACCTGTTTTACAAAGAGTTGAAGATGTTTGCAACCTAAATATATAGCAATCATTGAAAAACAGTATTTGATTATGAAGGCCTAAATGAAGTTGACTTTTATTTGTTATAGAGTGTGGCCCCTGTTCCTAGAATGAGAATGAAAGAAAGTGTGACCGTTTTTCTCCACAAACAATGCTACAGCCGCAATAAAATGCCTAAAGGACGAAAGTAACAAGGTCTACTGTGCAGGAAATAGTTAAGAACAATTAAAGACGGGGAAGGTAGAGGCATGAAAAAAGATAACGAAAAGAAAGGACAGAGTCATTATGGAGGCTGCCTTACCAGATAGAAAAGAAATACATTAACCAATGAACTCAAGAAGAATTTTGACATAGGTTTGAGTTTTCAACTGAAAAAGTACTTTCTGTGATGAGAGTAGATTTTGCTTAATAGGTGATAGGCCTGTATCAGAAAGAAGAAAAGGAGAGGAATAATACCTTCCTGAATGCCTCAATCCCACAGTTAAGCATGGAGTTGATGGTAACATAGCCCGGGGCTGCATTACTAGCAAAGGTGTTGGCCGATTGTACAATATCTATGAAACAGTTAACGGAGAGAATTAGATTAAAATGTAAAAAGTCTGTGCAATATTCCAGAAGGACAATGATCCCCGCCATATTGCAAATATTGTTAAGTCCTAGATGGCCAAAAATAAGCTAACAGTCCCAGTAATAGTCCTGATATGAACCCAATCGGGCATGTTTGGGTCTAAATTGCAAAGAATTTAGTCTGCAGTGTTTAAAAACAATGAAAACTTATGGGAGAGGGTAAACTAAAAGTTCAACAACATTCCTATTGACTATATAAGTAAGCTGTATGAGAGTATGGAACGGAGAATTGATGCACTGATAAAGGAAAAAGGAGGCTCTACCAGATATTAAAGCAATTTCTTTATGTAAAAGCTGTTTAAATAGGATATAAATGCTCTAACTAATATCTTTAAACATTCAGTGCATGTCTGTGGCTATAAATTCATAAATGATACTAAAAAGGTTTGATTTTCTTAAATAAAGCCAAAAAATTAATTTCCCAGATAGTGAATTTTGTGCCAAAACTGTGTTTATCTATCTACCTATCTACCTATCTATCTATCTATCTATCTATCTATCTATCTATCTATCTATATATATATATATATATATATATATATATATATATATATATATTCATGCACACACACACACACACACACACACACACACACACACACACACACACACACACATATAACACACACACACACACACACACACACACACACACACACACACATATATATATATATATATATATATATATATATATATATATATATATGTATAATATATATATATATATATATATATATATATATATATATATATATATATATATATATATATATATATATATATATATATACACACAAACACATACACTGTGTATGTTTATAGATAGATAGATAGATATTACTAAAGAAAAAGGCATATAATTCTTATAGCAAACTACTCGGAACAGAAATCAATGAGCTGCATGATTACCAGTGAAAACTTATATTATTGAAAGTAAGGGAACAAAATAATACAAAATATGAGAAAAATGGTTTTAGCGTAAAACGAACGTATTGCATTAATCATAACAAGCAAATGTCAAAACAAGATTTATCCTCGAACTGGAAAAAGCGGCATTTATCATACCGCAGCCATTGAATACTGCCAAAACCTATAAATCTTCTCCATATTTCACGAACAGCCGAAACACAAACAGTCGACGCATTTATTCTGCGTTTTCAGAATTGAACCACAGTGATGCTAATGCAGCTTCTAATAACCAAAATTCGTATCCCCGTATCAAATGTATGATTTCCTATGGCATCATGCCAATAGCCTAAGTGATCAGCCAGTGCCGGCGTTGAGGACGCCAGTTTTGGCATTAACAGCTGCAGCGGTATCTGCGTGGTCCTATAATGAAAATGTAGAATGAATACCTAAGTATATATATATATGTGTTTGTGTATTTGCACACACATACACACACACACACACACCACACACACACACACCACACACACACACACACATATCATATATATATATATATATATATATATATATATATATATATATATATATATATATATATATATATATATATACATAAATATACATATGTATAATATTATATATATATATATATATATATATATATATATATATATATATATTATATATATATATGAATTATATATTTATATATGTACACACATATGTTTAAACACACATACACACACACAGTCACTCACTCACTCACTCGCTCACTCACATAGAAGCAAAAACGGTGAAAAGTCACAGATGCCCAATATCTACGGTTAAGAACAACAGAATGCAGATCAAAGCAGTAACTTTGACCTTTTCTAGAAGCGTGGTGTTATGGCCTCAGAGAACCGAATGGAAATCCTGTAAGCTGAGATTAAAGCGAGTTACACATGTTCACTTTCAGAGGCCAATCCTAACAGGACACACGCAGGAAACGTCTCACTTTCTTCCCCCTGTTTGTTATGAAACAAATTGAAAACAAACTTAATTATACTGCAGGAGAGGGAAGGACAGGAATGTGGGGAAGGGGTCGAGGAGATAAGTGGGAAAAGGAAGGATTTAGAGAAATGAAGGAAAAGAAAGTGACCAGCTTTTGTGGTTGTTGTAGTAATACTAAAAGCAATCATAACATCAATTGCAGTGCTAATACTCTTAATAGCTGTATATGAATGAACGTATTATGAATTTCCCAGTGACTTTATTGATTATGACACACTTGTGATAATAACAGATCTACTAAGATATCACTTTTAAGTGGAAAAGTTTTATTATTAAAGACTGAAAATGAAAATGATAATATCAATACCAGCAACCATAATAGGAATATTAGTATAGTCGTAGCAGCATAAATAAAATATAATGATAGAAAATGATGACAATAATACTGATAATGAAAATAATAATGAAAATAAAAAACAGTAATGATGATGATGACAATGATGATGATGATGATGATGATGACGATGATGATGATGATGATGATGATGACGATGATGATGATGATGATGATGATGATGCTAAAATATAATAATATAATATAAATTAATATAATAATAATAATATATATAATAATAAAAATGATAATAATAATATAATAAAATAATAATAATAATAATAATAATAATAATAAATAAATGATAATAATAACAATAATAATGATAACAATGATAATGATAATGATAATAATAATAATAGTAATAATAATAACAATAATGACAACAATAATACAACCAGCAATAACTGCAATACTATCATTGACTATAAGGTCAATATTAGTAATAATGAAACTGTTGTCCATACCACTATTACCAATACTCCAGTTGTCGTTGTTATGTGAAGATACGAGGACCTTAAAGGAAACCAAAGGAGCCCATTGGAGTACTCCCCAAAGCATTATATAAGGGACAGATAAGAACTTCCGGAAGCAGGGACACGAATGAGACTGGATAGGAAGATTACAAGCTCGAGTTACAACAGTGCATCGCCGAAAGAAAACAACCATTAACGTCTTGATACTAAAATGGCAATGATGATAATAATGATAATAGTAATATTGATAATGAGGATAATAGCAGTAAAAAAGATAGATTTGGCAATCATAATAATAATAATAATAATAATAATAATAATAATAATAATAATAATAATAATAATAACAATAACAATAATAATAACAATAATAATAATAATAATAATAATAATATTATTATTATTATTATTATTATTATTATTATTATTATTATTATTATTATTATTATTATTATCATTTAGTAGTAGTAGTATTATCATCATTAGTATTATTATCATTATTATTGTTATTATAATGATAATAACAATGGCAATAATAGTAATAATGTTAATTGTAATAATAATAATGATAATAACAATAAAGATGATAATAATAACAACAATGATAACAACATTAATGAAAATGATACTAAAAATGTTGATGATGATAATTATAACAGGAATGGTAATGATAGTAATAAGAGTAATACAATATATCAATGATAATAATAATCATGATAATAAAACATCAGTGATGATAACACTAATGAAAATAATTATAATGATTATAATCATAATTATTATCAAATCATAATCACGACCATGATTATAATAATAATTATAAAAAAGAAATAGTAAAAATAACGATAACAATAATGATAATAATAATAACAATATTAATAATAATAATAATAATAATAATAATAATAATAATAATAATAATAATAATAATAAATAAAATAATAATAATAAACAAATAATAATATAATAATAATAATGATACATAATAATAATGATAATATAATAATATAATATAAATATAATATAATAATAATAATAATGATAATAAAAATAATAATAATGAAGATATACAATAATAATATAATAATAATATAATACAACAATAAAAATATAATACAATAATAAGATACAATATAATATATAAAATATAATAATTAAAATAATAATAACATAATAATAATAAAAAATAATATAATAACAATCTACTAATAAACAATAAACATACAAACAAAGCATAATAATAATAAAACAAAGAATAATATAAGAATACAAACAATGAAAAACGCGTATATCAATTTCCTCGTCTTTATACCCAGAGATTTGTATGTTACCGATATTGCTTAACAGAACTTTCTCTGAAGACACATTTCTCATTAACGGCAACAAACGGAAGATAGATTTCAGAGGCCTTTCGTTCCCGGGAAGCCACAAAGGGATAATAATTCGCTTCTCATATAGCAGTATTATTCCCACGTTCTTTTCTAATAACAAAAGAGTTTGTAATTATGAGTTTATTCCCTTTCCATTATATCTCAACCCCTCTATGAAATGTGAGTTTCAGCTTTAGATAGATTACGGAACAATATTCGCCTAAACATGCAAAGTATGTCTTTTCCAGCATACACTGATTTTGATATTACCTTTATAAACATCTAGATTCATATATATATATATATATACATACATATATATATATATATATATATATATATATATATATATATATATATATATATATATATATATATATATATATCGGGAGTAAACCCTGAGGAAATATGATGATGAGGATAATAGCAGTAATAATGATAAAATTGGCAATAATAACTATCCATTCCTTTGCATCCATCAGCTGTGTGGAGAGAGGGAGCCTACTGCATCAACTTGCTCCTAACATTGTTTCGCCCATGCCATAGTCGAGATCAACTGATGGTGCCTTCCGATATATATATATATATATATATATATATATATATATATATATATATATATATATATATATATATATATATATATACACACACACACACAAAGACACGTGCCCTCGCCACCGTGGCCGAATGGGTTAAGGCGCCTGTCTCGAATCCGCAATCGCGGGGCCGAAAACGCGGCTGCAGGTTCGAATCCCCCCCCCCCCGGAAAAAAAAAAAAACGTGCGTTCACTGGAGCCTTTCCGCCTTGCACAGGCCCTTTTAGATGAATTAGACGATCTCATTTTAGACGCAGCTTTAATAGTTGCTTTAGAAAATGATCAATGGGGAGCAGAGGAAGCTGCACAGAGACGACATAGGGTCCGGAATCCAGTCGGAGTTGGTGCTTATGCAGAAAACATTGTGCCCCTATAAAGCGTGAGGAATTCAAGTCTCACTTCAGAATGCGTCTACCAACTTTCATGCTAAGAGGCGATACATCATGTACTTTAGCATCAATACTTTTATAATTTTGGTATGTATGGGCAGATATGAAAGATTAATTCTAATCAGCTTATTTTACAAAATTTAAATTGTGGGGGATTGCATTATACTCATGGAGTCATGCCATGTTTGTGATTTTTTTTTTTTATACATAGATGGCTTATTCCGAAGATTAAAATACCTAGATATGACTAGACTTGACAGAATTTCAATAGTCATTACAGCTTCCCGTGTACTACATAATTTTATTTTACTTAAGGAAAAACTTTAGTCAAGCAGAACTACAAGACATTGTTTTGGAACCTGAGCCAGAGGTTCCATATGAAGAAGGTATTCCTGAAGTGGAAAGAGAGGAAGCCTTTACAAAGCGAGATGAATTAGCAAATCTTCTTGCATAATGAAACTTGTAACTTAATTTTTGTTTCTTGCATCAAACTGTTTGTATGTTTGCAAGTAATACTGCCTTATATTTGTCTTTTTTTGCACATTTCATTTTCTTTTGAATATGATACTTATTTTCATAGCTCATAAAATATTTGAAACAATATACTGTACCTTTATAAGTACCTGTGATAGATCACTTATGTATTTCTTTCGTTTTCATGTTGCTTGATTTTCTTTTTCTTTTGTGTATACAACATATCTTTCATCCTTGTATTGCATTGATGCGTATATATATATATATATATATATATATATATATATATATATATATATATATATATATATATATATTTACTGAAAGTTTTAAAAAACTCAAGGATTGTAAATTGTAAGTCATATTTACCATAATCCATGTCTAATAAAATATTTTTTGTTTCACATTTTTTTTTTTTTTTTTTTTACTTCATGTTGTATTTGGGGGTAAATTAAATTAAATGTATTTATCAAAAATAATAAAATGTATTTATTTAAAATATTTGAAACTTCTGTTTACACTATATCAGAATCTGAACTTATCCTGATGTTTAAGCACCTGAGCATGTGGTGTACTGAATCTTCAAAAAGCTAAAGAAAATAATTTGTTATAACTGCCATTACATACAAAGAATTAACAAATAAACATTTCCATTTCAAGGCATGAAGGTCTAACAAATGAAATGATAAACCTTAAACACTACAGTACAAAAATATATATATTTCCTGACATTTACAGAACTGAGCTAGAGCAATAATAACTTTAATGCAACTTGCCTTTACTATATATTTACAAAACAAAAGCCTTTACATGCAAAGATTTAACAAGACTATTATTTTAAGGCACAAAACAGACAAAAACATAAAACCTTAAAGACTACAACAAAAATATATATATTTAAACTTTTGGAAAACTCACTTATAACTATAAAACAAATGTTACTTAGCTTTACCTGAGGTTTACAGAACAAATGACTAAAACAGTAACTAGAATGCAACTTGCCTGTGATTAATATTTACAAAAAAAACTTTACACGCAAAGATAAACAAAAATAATTTTATTTCAACAGTAGCATTACCATCAACTTTTATCACCAACTACTGTGACGCTTCCGGAAGTTCTATCTCAACTACAGCCATAGCTTAGGTTTATATGATGTAAATTTACACTTATTATATTCTTTGGTGGTCAGACACTTATCACAAGTCATTATGTGTTCCTGAGCTTCTTCCAAAACCAAGAAATATGCGTTACAAGTCGGCCAGAGGGGCTTCAGAGGTTCCGAGTAGGCGGCCATCTTTGTTGTTTACAAACAGTCCGCGAGTCGAAGCGAACTACCTCCAAACCCGCTCGCTTCGCCACGCAACGCTTCGCGAAACGTATTGTCAAACGGACCGTTCACTTGATTTCGCCAAGAAACGCACGCACCGTGAACGCACGGAAAGACTACCGCGATGGTTTAGTGGTTAGAGTACTGGACTCCGATCTCATGGTCCTTAGTTCGATTCTCCTTCGCGGCAGTCGTAAAAATGCCTGCGTTCCGACTGCTGGCTCGAGCCCGATCTCACAGCGAGAAAACGACATATCAAACGCGGGTGTCGTAGGGGAAGTCGCCTCCGCGGCACAGGTGTTAACGCGCAGAACCGCGGTTGAGCAGGAAGGGCATCCAAGCAGGCAAAGGTGACTGCCAAACATCCTCTCAAATAATGAATTAAGAGAGGCCGATTTTCTGGAATAAATGGCTGTTAAAAAAGCGATAAAAATGTAGCTAAATTAATATTATAAATTATAATTATATATATATATATATATATACTATATATATTAATCATATATATATCTCGAAGGACATCAGAAGTACATATCTTTATTGTCTCCTACCCACTCCGATAATAGTTGATATCTATCAATCTATCTTTGTTTATTCTATTTAGCATAAAGTATTATATATAGTTCATAATTATTATATAATATATACTTCTATTCTATGATGAGATATAATTTTTAATATATCTTATATATATATACATTATATATTTGTCCTGGTAAGACAATTAATACTGCACCTAGAGTCTCCTTGATACCAGGACTTAGACGCCTATGCTCCCATCTACCAGTGGTTGCGTTGAAACTGTCCTGCAAGCAGGGCATGTGGATTATTGTGAAAACAACTCGGTTCTTGCAATACTGGTTTCACCAAGAATAATATGTTGCGTATTACAGTGTAACTGTTCTAAAAAATCGGCAAGTAGTTGCCTACCTATGATTAGTTGGAGGACTACGAGTTGAAAGGAGGCTGGGATGATTCCACTCAATTTATTTTTCTCCTCGACACCTCATAACAACGTGATTATAATACATGAAACGATAACTTCATGACCACCTATTCCGGCCGTCGTGCCATTATTAAGCGCTGCACGTTATAGTCAAGACTCGGACCACAGTCGCTCTACTATGATCGTGTTAAGGCTCTCCGATCCCATTGCGCCACAGAACATACCAAAGCAAGACATATCAAGAAAACATGTCCATTAAGACAACACATTCACAAAATCGAACGTCGCACGTAGGAAAATGAAAGAGACGCGGTACAATCATATCGGTCATGTACAACGTAAATGGATAAGATAACATTCAATATATCAATAAGTAACAATATGCGAAAACTAAGATGGAAGGTTTCAAAACTAAACGAAAAACAGACTGCAGTTCTATTTTGGAAAGAAATGAATTATAGTCACGGAGTGCTATGATTCCACGAAAAAACTGCAACGCACTAATTGGGTATCAGCCCAATATAAATGATCGCATTTAAAAGTAGAACAAGCATAAACCTATACTAATAGTATTACATGCTACCACCAACCATATTGCAAGTGCTAACGAAATGACATTTTCATACTCTCTCCAAATACTTTAGACACATCCTACAAAGATGTAACATAATCTGGAAGACCTCAACGCCAAAGTAGGAAAATATAACTCTAAAAAATTACTACCTTGGAAATTCGCCTTGATATTAAATGAAGTAAAGATTTTATTGAATTCTGTCAGTTACAATAATTTAGTTATAGCGATATATCATTGTTCCAACAACTACAAGGAACTTGTACAATTGTTTTCACAGACAAAAGACACGCAACAAATTGCAATTTGCTGAAAAATAGGAAAGTTCATAAAATCCAGAACACCAACCTGGTCCGACTGCAACAGATGACCACAACATACTAACTATCGACTTTAAAATAGACCTCAAAAAATAACGTCAACGACCACCCTACTAAACTCGACTTACAAAACTCTTTGAAACTATCATAATTATCAGTGTCAAAAAAAATTGAAATACTCATCAATTGAAGATGATAAACCCAAAGAGTTGTGGAGAGGAAATAACTTCTGCGACAATGCTTAAAAAAACATCGACCAAAAAAAAAAGAGCATATTCCCTGGATATCTGAAACACACTAAGTGAAAATTGAAACAGAAGTGCCTAAAATACAAAGGCTATCATAATCACGATTGAAAGTAATTTAAAAAACAAAATAAAAATTCAAAGATATATCGACAAGATAAGATGAAATATTTAATAACATCGCAGAGATTGAAACTTTTCTATAAAAAAATAAAGACTTACCAAGAGTACGAAACATCACACGAAAATTATCTACAAATGAACACTATCAAACTAGAATGACTGTTTAGTGTGGAAAGAAGTCAAGATGATGGAATCATATATTGTTTCTAACTTATACAAAAGAATAAATATTCAACAAGCACTAGTAATTAGACAAATGACAGCGAGAGAAACCACGCCATCGACCGGTTATAAACCCTAAAAAAATAAAGCATAACAAGAGCCGATTGATGAATAACAGCAGAACTAATTTAGATGCTGGCAATGCTGATACTTTTCTACAACACCTTACAGAAAAAGTATGGTATGAAACGAAAATGGCCATGAAACTGAGTAAAATCAGCTTTACCTCCATACTAAAAAAAGTGACGCACTCCAATGGCAACATCATACACAATTGCTTAATAGTCAGCAGCAATATTTTGGATGAATTATTCTGAAAAGACTGAATTTGAATGTTATAGAAGAGGAACATGCAGACGAGCATCAAAGCGGTTTTGCCTGGCAAAAGGACCAAACAGTTCTAAATTTAAAAATTCATCATAGGAAATCAGAAACATCGCCAACAAAGCACCCTCATACCGGTTCTCGATATGTAAAAAGTTTCTTCAGATACTGGTCCGAATCCCGTGCTCGGCGGAAAAACACGATGTAACTGTATTCAGACCTTGACAGACTATTCATCACACGCAGACACTCTATCACATTAATAAAGCCTTGTATAGTACCAACAACAGCCGCCGGCGCGAAGCGAAAGACACCCAACTCATGACTATCAATCTCGGATTCGAAGGACAACTAAGAGATACACAAGTTTTTCTCTGTCTCGCACTCGATTGAAGAACGATTACTTGAACACATTAGAGAGGTGCTTTAGAGAGGTTTTGACAGACCTCGGATGTTCGAGGATACCAAAAGTATCAAATTGGCCCTCGATGATACTAGTTGATTGCAGCAGTATCACTGAAACTACAACAATACTAGATAAAGTTTAGAGAAAGCCAGCGAAATGAGGCGCTTCGTTTCACTAATATCCTAACCGAAAACAAGATTCATGATATCAATATAACCGCATTACCACGAACAATGAAACATGTTACAATCCAAATGATGACTTGGAATTGCGAAGAGTTCCACTTATCTTGCGGTGTCTTAACTAACATATGATATTCACGAATAAAAAAAATTACCATGCCAAGCCACATGCCATAACATTGAAAGCCGAAAGTCCAACCTTACGGACCATTGTATTAACTCACTTAGTCTTTCCCAATAAATTGCATTCATATGGATTTTCATGGATGTCGCTCAGTATGGATTGTTCGAATGCCCGCCTAGACAAAGAGCTGTCTTAAAGAAATCCAAACTAGTTCTTGCAATGTGGGTCGCTTATCAGACGACTCAAATCTGTGCACATGCATTAGCTGAGACAGAAAGTAAGATGAAATGATAATGTGAGAAAAATAATATTGTAATAGCGTACTGGTTGGCACATCTTGAACAGAGAAATTAAAATTTATTGTTCTTAACTGAGAAGTTAAAATGTTATTTAGAGAAAAACTTCTGACAGGGATGGTGATTAGTAAGAGAAGTAAGCAAACCGACGACCAAAGACTTGACGACAATATCAAGAATATTTGCGGGCTGTCATGGACAAGCCGGAAAGCAAAACGGTAAGACATCGAGTTTAATGACGAAGGCTGGTGGAAAGTCCACGGTCTCTCAACATGAGCACTTACCG
>NC_051397.1:27247721-27252721 GCF_015228065.2 Penaeus monodon
TGTAGGGCGGGGATATGACTGTTAAGCTTAATTAGGTCCACCGCTATTTGCACACTGTTGTTCTGAGCCATCAAATCCATAGGCTGGCACCATTCTGAGGGCTCATCACCTGCAGGCATAATTATCCTTTGCTTAACCCAATATGAGTTTGCTTTATTAATTGATTTTATACACAGATGGCTACGCTTCTACTAAGTCACCAATGAGCCAATTACGAGCACTGCCTATCTCGCCTGTTTACCCTTTTCCTTGATTTACGAAAACATTTTACGTTATCTTATGTTGCTGTTAATAATGTTTATGACACTATAGTAATTATAATATCTGTAGTAAAAATAACACAATCGAAATTAATAGCAATAGTGAAAAATACGTTTTTCTCACCAATTCAAGGATATGTGAAATCAGACAAGATCAGAAAGAATACTAATTGACTAAATGAGCACAGCATTTTTCCGGCGGCATTGGATTAACTATCGATTCCAATTCTGCCTTCACTTGATCCTGAAAGGCAAAGAGGATCGGTCGAGGCGTGTGAATGGCAAAGTGAATGGCGTCGTCCTTCAGGGACTACCTATTATCTTCTTGTGTGGGGCTCTCTGGAGGTCTGCCTTGGATACTAGGACATCCTGGAACTCGCATAGAAAGAATTCCTGTGCTTCAGAGGGTGGCCTCGTGTCTGGAAGGGACAGCTCAGCGCAGCTGTTCATGTATATAATAGTGAAGATCGGCTTGGGGAAAATCATACGAGATAATGGCCAACTCGTGACAGTGACTAAGGAGAGTAGGAAAGTATGTATACCCTCGTGTGCTTGGATCTTGGCAGTGCAGCTCTTGTTACCAAGCTTCAATGTGGCCCGAAACCATTTCAAGGCAGGAGACATTCGAGATCTGTCAGCAAAGGCTAGAGACTGGTCCTAGGGATGTGCAGCTTTTGGAGGTAATGGGTGCCAGTTATGGTGACATCAGCCCCTGTGTGATGTAGCATCTGAAGTCTTGAGGTCTTGTTATTGTGGAGGAGATACACGCGGGCAGGCTGTGGAGACCTGTTAGTAGGGTCAGAACTCACGAGAGGGAAGTTGTTGCTTTATCATGTGGAACAAAGTTGAAACTCTACTAAAGTTTAAGTGGCCCTTGTTCTTGGTGTTTTTGTAACACCTACTATAATGGCCAATCTTGCTGCAACTGCGGCTCTAGCCAGACATCTAGGACTTTTGGCCCAGTGACCTGTCCGGCCGCAGTTGGTACAGGTGCTGGCAGAGGTGGAGCTGCGTCGAGAGAGACAGGCTGTACAAGTTCCTGATTTCGAACTCCCGTCAGGATCACCATCTTGAGCTGCGCATCAGCGCACGTGATAGGATTGCCGAAACTTATGTCTACTTCTTCAGTAAGGTTTTTGACACGGGTGTAAGTGTCGCTGAAAGGCTCTTCGTCAAGTTGTTTGCAGGCAAGTAGGTCGCGTCGTCGGATATATTCATGTCTGAGACCTTTAAAGCGGTCCTGCAAACTACATCCACGGTAAGGAAGGAGTCTGGAAGGATGCCAGGTGTTCAAGAACCTTCTGCACGTCGAAGAAGATGCACTTACGGAGCTGTATGAACTGTCTCCCTCGTGGCATTGTCGATCTCGATCATGACGGCAAAATCGTGTTATCTACGACGCCAGTGAAAGAAAACTTGGTAGCTGGCATCGGCTTGTAGTGTAGACGGATTCTGTAGTAGAGGTTTACTCGCAAGAGCGTGTTCTGTCTCGATTTAAACAGGTGTGGCATACACACACATACACCCCCTCCCAATACACACACATTTACACGTATATATGTATGTATGTAAGCATATATAGCGCATGCATGTGCTAATAATAATGATTATAATAAAACTAGCCACGATAATGATGATAATGACAATGACAGTAATAACAATATTAATATTAACAGTAGTAACAAAAAAAAATATATAATAATAATAATAATAACGATAATAATAGTATGATAAGTATTATGATAATAACATTTATATATATATATATATATATATATATATATATATATATATATATTATAATGATAGCATAATAAATATTACGATAATAGTAACGATAATAATGATAATAGTAGTATGATAAAAGTAACAATGATAAGAATAATAATTATAAAAATAGTATAATAATTATTAAGATAATAAAAGTATTAATAGAAGTAACAATAGCGATAACAAAATTGCTGATTTTAATGCTGGCACTGATCACAAGGCAAAGTGCAGAAATCCGATACCAAAGAAAACGAAGAAAACAA
This sequence comes from Penaeus monodon, assembly GCF_015228065.2. NCBI lineage: Eukaryota > Metazoa > Arthropoda > Malacostraca > Decapoda > Penaeidae > Penaeus > Penaeus monodon. The sequence goes on from NC_051397.1 coordinate 27,250,015, forward strand.
AATAGCTTCTCCGTCCCACACGCTGCCGACCCTTCTGACATTTCTCACGCGTTAATAAAAAAAAGAGGACGTGAAAAAAGATACGACTGCAAAGGGTTTAAAACCTACTCCTGCCAGAGGCTTATCAAATTCGTGTCTCCCTCAGGATTGTGGTGTAAACATTTACTCAGCAGGTAGAAAAGTCGGCGCAATTCTCTGGAGTTTTTCTTCCTTTTTGTGTTTGTATTAATTATTACGATCGTTGTTTTGTTTTTTTTTCTATCGAGCCCGTGATCAGGAGGTTTAGTGGGATTGTGTGTGGGGGTGTGTGTGTGTGGTGTGTGTGTGTGTGTGTGGGTGGGGTGGTGTTGGGTGTGTGTGTGTTGGTGGGGGGCGGGTGCCGTGCGACTGTGGTGTGTGTGTGTGTGGGGTGTGTGTGGTGTGTGTTGTTGTGTTTTTGTGTATGTGTTTTGGTGTGTGTGGGGGGGTTTTTGTGGGTGTGTGTTTTGTGTGTGTGGTGTGTGTGTGTGTGTGTGCGCGCGCGCGTGTGTGTATGGCGTGTGTGAGTTTGATAACTATCGATTATATCGGGTGGCGGACAACAGCATCTCTCCCCCAGCTATTCGGGCCTTCCGCCAAAGCTAAAAGTTTATGCCATTAACGAAGTTTTAACCTTCACTTGGATTAATCTTTTTTCCCGTTTTAAAGGGCCTTATACAATTTCCTTGACAACAAACGAAAAAATTTAAAACAAAGCTTAAATATAAAACTGCATCTATTTTCCCAATGTATATACCCCTCCAACTTTTCATATCTATCTTAATCGGGATCTCCTTTATATTTTTTTTTTTACTGACTACTTTTCACAAAAATAGCTGAAGATCTTCTACATGATAAACCCAAACTAAGAACGGGGAATATTTTGTATCTGGAAACTATTTGGGGATATTTCACAATGCTGAAACACGGAGACAAGATCTGGAGATAATGTACGTGTACACGTTCAGCCAAAAACCCCACGAAAAATTTGAGATAAGGGTTGTGTGGTGTGTGTGTGTGTGTGTGTGGTGTGTGTGTTTGTGTGTGTGTGGTGCCCTGTATATAGTATACACCCCCAACACACACACACACACACACACACAACCACAACACCACACACACAATAATATAAATATATAATATATATATATATATATATATATATTATTATAATTATAGTATGATATTATTATATATTATATATATATATATTTTATATATAATATATATATATATGAGTATATATATAATGTGTTTATATTGTATTTTATATTTTATATATATTATATAATATATATATATATTATATTATGGTATGTATGTATATTGATTATATATATATTATATATATATATCTTTATATATATAAATGATATATAGATACATATATATATAATAATATATAAAATATATATTTTATATATATATGTACACACACACACAACACACGAAACACACACAACACACACACACAAACACACACAACACACACACACACAACACACACACACACACCACACACACAAAACACACACACACACACACACAACAGTATATATAAAATTTATATATATTTTATATATATATTATATATATATAATATATTATAAAACATATACATACTTTACATCCCACACACAATGCATGCATATTTGTATATAAATGACTATGATCTATAGATAGATATATAGATAAGGACATGGATATATATATCATATATTTTATAATATATATAATATTATATATATATATAATTATAATATATAAAATTTTAATATATAATAGTATATATAAATATATATATATTATATATATATATATATATATAATATATAATATATATATATATACGATTTTGGATAGATATATATAGATGCATACATACACACATACACATAGACACTTATAGATAACAATATTAAAAGAGATATAGATACAGATATGGACATATATAGATACTGTTCGAATATTCCAATGCAGGCAACCATACCATATATATATCACGGTAATAAAAAAGAAAAAAAAACCGTAGTCGGATTCGGTGCGGAAACCAGAAGTAATATTTCCAGCTGCTGCTCCCTCTTACCCAATTCTGCATGGATAGATATTGCATATACTACCACTACTTGTAGTATGATTAATATCAATGTTATTGTCTCTACTTTATAGATGTCATTATTAATATCATTGTTAGATTATTGTTCTTAATATATGTTTCTTATTATTTTCATGATTCTCATTATTATTATTGTTATTATTATTATTATTATTATTATTATTATTATTATTATTATAATTATTATTATTATTATCATTATTATCACTATTAATGTTATTAATATTTCTGGTTTTATTATTTCATCATCATCATAATCATCATTAGTATGATCATTATCGTATACCTGTGTCTTTCTTTTCAATGGAAGGAGAAACTATACCCAATAATAGCAATTACTCTCCTCATTTATTGTTATCGTTATTATTATTATTGTTATTATTATTATTATTATTATTATTTTTTATTATATTATATATTATAAAATATAAATATATTATATATATATATATATATAATATATATATATATAAAATATCTGTGTGTTTTGTGTGGGGTGTGTAAGTGTGTGTTTGTTTGGTGTGTGTGCGTGTGTGTGTGTGTTTGTGGGTGTGTGTGTGTGCGTGCGTGGTG
>NC_051397.1:27265221-27289807 GCF_015228065.2 Penaeus monodon
ATGCTAGAAAGAACTATTAAGACCGTGAATATAAGGAGGGATATAAACACGCCAAAATATCAATTTGTTTTCTAGCTATTTTACCACCCCTTAATAGAATAAGAATAATAATAATAAAAAAAAAAGTGAGAGAAAGAAAAAAAGTGTACATTGAAATTTTTAACAAAATGTGTTTCAGAGAATTCGAGATCCCTCTTTTTGCACGATTATGCTAATGGCAAACTTGCGAAGGTGCTAATACTTGCTTGTCTGTTACCTCGTTCTCGTGTTTCTATTCGTTTGACAGAAAAGTTTACCAATCAGGCTACGAAATTTATGTCTTATTTTACTGTCTTCTTTTTCCCTTTTTGATATGATCGTGGCTGCTTATGTGGGCCGTTTTTGTGTGTTTGTTTGTGCGTATGTACATGTGTGCGAGCTCTCCTATTCCGTTGTTTTTTTGCGTTCTTCTTATATTTCATATCTTTTGCTTTGTCCCGACATTTCGTTCTTCAGCTTTTCTCCTATTTTCATTCATCTTTTTCCTTATTTCCTTCTGTATTTTTTTTCCTCTATCTTTATATTTACTGTTATATATGTATGGGTGCGTGTGTGTGTAAATATACATACATATATAAATAAATATATATATATATATATATATATATATATTATATATATATATATATATATATATATATATGTGTGTGTGTGTGTGTGTGTGTGTGTGTGTGTGTGTGTGTGTGTGTGTGTGTGGTGTGTGGTGTTGTGTGTTGTGTTGTTTGTGTGTATGTGGTTATATTTAAAACACACCCCACACAACAACACCAACAAAACCCCCACATCTAGTATGTTGTATGTATTATGTGTGTGGGGTGTGCGGCACACACACACACACCGCGAATAAAATATAATATTATAATATTTATTTTAATATAATTAGAATATTATATATATATAATTTTTAAATATAATATATATATAATATATATATATTATAATATTAAAATATTTTAATTATATTTTTAATAAATATTAATATATATATTATTTTATATTTATATATTTAATTTTTAATATTTATATTTATTTTTATTATATTATATATTTTTATATTTTTATTAAAAAAATTTTTATTTATAAATTATATATTTATATTTTTTAAATTTTAATTTATTATTTATTTTTTAATTTATATTTATATTAATCATTATTTTAAATTATATTATAATAAAATATTAATATATTAATATTAAAATAAAAATATATATAGAATAATTTTTATTATATATAATAACAATATATATATATTTATATATAAAAATATATATTAATAATTAAATTAATATTATATACCCCACACACACACACACCACACACAACACACACCCCCACACCACACACACAAATTAATTTTTATAATATATTATATATATTATATATTATATATTTATAATATATTATTTATTAAAATTATATATATATATATATATAATTACATGTATATATGTCTAGTTATATAAGTCCCACACCCCCACCCCAAAATGTATGTTTTCAAAAAAGTGTGTGTTATGTTATATAATATTTTAAAAAAAAATTAAATTTAAAATATATATATATATATATATATAATATATTTTTTATTATAAATTTATTATTATATAAAAATTTTTATATAATATATTATATATAATATAATATAATTATAATTATTAAAAACATAATATATTTATTATTAATATTTTAATAATAAAATAATATATATTTTAAAATTTTATATATTTTATAATTATATAATAATATATACAGACCACACCCTACAAACACACCCCCACACCCCCCCACCACACACCACACACACACCCCCACACACAACACAAAAACAACCCACACCAAAACATACACCCCCCACACAAACACATACACCCTATATATATATATATATTATTATATATATATATTTAATATAATATAATATTATAATGTAATATATGTAAAATATATGTATGAAAAAAGTATATTATGTGTGTGTGTGTTTTGGGATATATTGTTGTTAAATCTATTATACTAATGCATTAAAATAATATATTTTATTATATAAATAATAAATATATTTAATTTATAAAATTTTATTATAATATTATAATATATATATATAATATATATATATATTAATATATAAAATAATATTATACACCACACACCCACACCACCACAAACACACACCCCCACACAACCCTATAAATAATTTAAATTATATATATATATATTTATATATATATATTAAAAAATAATATATATTAAACACTTCTATCTTATCTATTATCTATCATTTATCTATCTATCTATTATCTAAACTAATCTATTATTATATATAATTGTATAATATATATTATAATTATAAATATTTAAATTTATATATATAATATAAAAGCATTTTTTATAATAAAAATATGTAAAATTGTAAATGTATAATAATATATATATAAATTATTATAAATTTTAAATTTTGTATATATATTTTGGGGGTGTTTTGTTGTGTGGTGTGTGTATGTAAATTTATATGTTTTTTTTAATATATAATTTTATTATAATTTTATATATTTTATATATATAATTATATATATAATATATTTAAAAAATATTTTAATTTTGTTTTTTTTTTTTTTTTTTTTAAATTTTTTATATAAATAATATAACTAATTTTATGTTTTTTTTTTTTTTTTTTTTTATTTTATAATAATAAAATTATATATATATATTTTATAAATTTAAAAATTTATTTTAAATAAAATTTTAAAATAAAATTATAAATTAATAATTTTATAATTAAAAATTAAATTATTTAATTAATTATAAAAATATTTTAAATAATAAAAAATTAAAATTTATAATATATATATAAAAAACTTAATAGTACATCCCACCCCAAAAACAACAAACAACAAAACCCCACACACACCCACACAACCCAAAACACCCCAAAACCCCACCACACACACACACCCCAAAAACACCACCCCCAAAAAAATATATATTAAAAAATTTTTTATTTTATTTAAAATTATATTATATATATAAAAATATTTTATTTTTTTTAATTATTTTATTATTATTATTTAAAATTTATAAATTATTAATTTAATTTTTAAATTATATAAAATTTAAATAATTTTAATATATAAAATTTTATTATATATAATATTAATGTTTATAAAATTATATTTATAATATTATTATTATAATTTATATAATTTATAATATTTAATTTATATATATTGATATATATATATATATTTATAAAACATAAAAATATTTATTTTTCAAAATTAAAATGTTGTAGGAATTATAATAATATTATTTTATTTTTTATATAATATATTATATAATAAATATATTTTTTAATTATATATATTTTATAATATTTTTATTATATTATATATATTTAAAATAATTTATATATTATAAAAAAATATATAGATAAAAACATAATTATTGTATATATACGTATATATATAATATTATATATATAATAATATTATATATATATATATAATATTTATATATATATATTAAAATTTTTAATTTATTAAATTAAAATAGGACCCCCAAAGGATACGTATCCCAATTTTTAACTTTAGTTATATTTGTCATTATGGAATGCGTTGAGTGGGAAGAAAAAGAGTTGGGAATTCCCGCATTTGCGCATCACTAAAAATAATACATAATTTTAATATAATTTTTATATTTTTAATTATTATATTTATATATATATTAAATATATATAATATTATTTATATTTTAATAAAGATAATAATGTATTATATATATTATATTTTATATATATATTATATTAATATATATATATTAATAATATATATATACATATACACACAAAAAATACAACACAACACACAAAAACACCACACAAAACACACACCACCCACACCCACCAACACACACCACACACACCACAACCCCCACCCCCACACACCCACACAACACCATCAATTTAAAAATAATAAATATTTTAATTATTTTTTAATATAAAAATTTTAATATATTAGTATATATTAAAATATAAATATATATATATAATATTAAATATTTTTTTATATTTATATAATATATTTTAAAATTATATAATATATAATAATTATATTATATATATATATATAAAATTATAATATATAATTATTTTAAAATAATATATAATATTATTTTAAAATTTATAAAATATATATATTATATATTATAATATATAAACCACACACACACACCAACACATACACATATGTGTAGCATTATATAATTAAAATTATAAAATATATTATAAGGGTCTCTTTGAAGAAACTAGAAACCACTATATTATCTGGCAGTTCCAGAGGAAAACTCAGATCTTTTTTCTCAGCTTTTTTGAGGGAACGACACGTAGATTAAAAGGGATCTTGTCGCGGTGACGTGGGGGAGGCGGGGTCAGCCCCCCCCCCCTACGGGTTGGAGGGAATTGTTCGCGGTTCAAGGAACGGCCCCCGACTGAACCCTTTGGGTTTTCGGGGCCCTTTTTCCACCAGGGCGTGGGGGACAGCGTTCCCCCTGGGCTACCCCCCCAGGCGTTTCTCTTATCGCCAAGGGTGGGGTCTGACCCAGGAGGCAGCAGCTCCCTAGCCAAAACTCCTTGATTAAGGGGTCACCCCGGCTCAGGTAATTCACTATTTAAGATGTCACGCTGCCTCCCAAAACTCCTTGTTTAAGGGGTGTCACCCCGGCTCAGGTAGATTTCAATTTAAATGTCCACTGCTCTGCCATACCCCTCGTCGCCCTCGAGGCGCGATAGACTGCCCCACCTAAAGGCTGTCCTACTCGCACGCCGGAGAAATGCTTGAGGGGGAAAAACGTAGACGTCTTTCCACGGCGCGCGTCCTCATCCACCCCCCGTCCTGTGGGGGCCCCCTCCTTCCTTCCCCCCTACCGGTGTCCCGTCCAGGCCCCCGATACGCGAAGCCCCTCGCTGGCCATATTCTGTAGCGGTCCCCGACAGGGTAAATTCCTAAGCCCGGCTTCCCTTTCCCCCCCATCGACCGGGGGCCTGGGGGTGGGATCGATGCCCAGTAATACAAAACCCATCCCCAAAAGGGGCCAAGATAGATGGAGAAAAAAGATATCGGGTGGGGGGGGGGGGTACTACAGCACTACGGCGTTAAAACAAAAAACATGTTTTTTTTTTTTTTTTTTTTTTTTTTTTTTTTTTTATTCTTTTTTCCCTTTTTTTTTTTTTTTTGATAGCCCGGTGACAAGCGATCCGAAAAAGATCTATTAAAAACCTCGAGCGTTCCGATAAAAGGATAAGTAAGAAAGTGCAAACAATATAAAAAGTACCGTCCTATGGACTTGCGTTTAAAAGGGATGGGGGCCTGATATGGGGAACACAAAAAGACACCAGGCCTTCTCCATGCGACCCCCCCCTTGTGCATCCGATCCGCTTTGAAAGCACGCCAAAAACACTAAAAAGAGGAAAACATGCCAAAACAAGGAACATAAAACAGGATAGATAATTTTATGTAAAAGTCTACATCAACCCGACGCCCCGCGCCTGAACCTTAAACGTGCCGTAGTGCAGCTCCGGGATTGGACTTGATTGTCGGCAAGGTTGGAGCCCCGCCTAATCGTATAGGATTGCAGTGAATCCGTGGACAAAGGATTTGTTCCCGGAACTTTTAATGACAGAGAACAAAACCCAGTGATGGGGTAGGAAAAAAGGTTTCCCCTGCAAAAAACCTATGGGCTAAAAGGCCCCCTGGGCAAGCAAATTGTGGGGGGCCCCCTTGTTGATAGAATGGGTCATGCCCCCGGGCAAAAGACGAGCTAAAAAGGCGGAGTTGATCTCTACCTCCTCAAAGAAAAAGAGTGAGGGGGATCGGGCCACCTGAAACAAACACGAGAAAAAGATGGACTAAAGAGTGAAGGAAAGGGTAAGAAAAGCAACAAAAGTGCCTTGGTAGGCTTCAACAGGAGTTAAAAGTCAAGGAAGGGAAAGAAAGCTTTCCTCCTAGCTCTCAAAGAATAATGTGTGGCACTTTGAACTGTAATTGAACTTTTGTTTTGTGTGGGAAGGGGTGTACGCGGACGCCCTTAAAAAGATAGAAAAAGGACCACTGGAATAAAAACAGACGCCCAGGGGCAGTGGGGAAAACCTGAGGCTAGGAAAAACCCAGGGGTTTTGTTTTTAAGGGGGGAAAAAGAGTCTTGACAAAAAGAAGATCCCCTCTTAAGCCCGCGCCCATGTCAACGGGGCGAAATCCGTCAGGGCGACACCTCACGTGCCCCGCACAATGAGGGTGTTGCCAAAATTCAATTCGCTGTGTAATTTGTTGACTGTGCTCAAATATAAAAAAACAGTTAATTTTAATGAGGTAAGATGAAAAACTTTTTTTTTACTGTGCCTACAATCTAACCGCCTTACCTCGACAGCCTTAAACGTAGCTAATTCCTGAACATTGTGCGCGAGCGTGTTGACAGATGAGCAGATGAGCAAACTGGAACTACGACGAAAGTTTTTCCTTATACTCCTAAAATTCGGATGTAAAGGGTGCATCCAACTCGAAAAGTCGTCGAAAAAATTCCCAAAAAAAAATTGGGGAATAATCCTCCCCGGCCCTACCCGTAGGGTGGGGGGGCCCTCAAAAGAATTCAAACTCTGCAATGGGCGGAAAAGATACGATTAAATAGGCGAATGTCATGTGCATCAAGAAAAGGGGATCTAGGGGTAAGGTTGTCACGAAGAGAAAAAACTGGCCCCTGTGGTATAGCTGAGCTTGGACGCGTTGCAGGGGCCCAATAGCGAGAACCCGGACCTCCCCAAGGGGTTTGTTAGGGGGGAAAACCCTTTTCCCAAAGGTCCCAACCCACACCCCAGGGCTCCTTACGTTCGCGGCAGCGATCGATTTCCCTCCCCTAGGGTGCCCAAGAATTGGACAACGCATCCGGGAAAGGGAAGCCAGATATCACTCCCCACTAAAACCCCCCGCATAAAAAAATTTTCCCCAAAAAACCATTTTACAAGAGAAAAAGAATGGGATGAAAGGGTTTGTCCTGAATGAGGGGTGCGGGGAAATAGCATGCAATCGCAGCTAAGTATAGGATAGAAACAAAAACCCCAGGGAGTAAACTAACCTGTGAAATCGCTAACTTCCCCGGGGACTAGTGGGGGAAGTAAAAAAGAGAAAAAAAGAATTTAAAAAGCAAGGGTGACTAATTTAAGGACAATTTATGATTCCCCGGGCCCCCATAATTGATTCACCCGCTTCAGGACGTCCCCAAAAGGACCACTGCACGACCATCGCGACAGACTTGCACTCTGCCCTTTTTTTCTTTTTCTGCCACAATCTGTAGGGGGCCCAAAAAACGGCCCAAGCTTAGGGAATAAGTATGACTGATTTTTTTTTAATACCAAGGAACCCCCACCCCATAGTTCGCACGAGCGATCTTATGCGGTTCCAATTATTCTGCCGAAAACCTTTGGTCAGGAAAGCCTTTGTTGCTGAAACGCTCGCTGCTGCCGAGAAAACCAAAAAACTCAGCATAATTGTCCGCATAGAGGGGACCGGCCTCATCTCCCGGGTTCGTAAGGCAGCCTTGTCGTCCCCCTGAGAAAAAGTGCGGGGCTACGCCCAGGGGAAAAGGGATGGTAGAATGAGGCCGACTGACGGTGGGGGGAAAAGTCCCCAAACGCCTTTCGTCGCCACCTTTGACGCAAAAAGGGTTTGAAAGGTCTATTTAAAAAGTTCCCTAAAAGCCATTAGCCTGTGGAAACGGCAAAACGTTCACCCGCTTTACATGTAGTTGCTTTAGGTGGCTAACCCCCATTTTCAAACTCGGGACGTTATCCCGGGTTAAAAATTGTGGGCCGCCGGACGGGAACTTTTACTTTATGAAATGCTTTGTGACGTGCACCCCAAACCTTTGACGGAAAAACCCCCCCAAACCGCAGTGCGAGAAAAAAATTTTCCACAACACTAGAAGTTTTGTTTTCCAGACCGTGATGTGGTGAAACCCGACAACACATGACACTTTTTTGCCAGGGAAAAAACCGGAATATCGAAAATTAATGAGGCGCGGGATCGCTTGTGGACCTTTTACAAGGGGGACGTTTGCAAAACCGACGTGATTTCTACCCTTGTTACTAAAACCGGGGGAAAAAAACCGGTTCGGGTCAAAATGCACCCCCTTTTAAACCACAAGTGCTGCCCACGGTATTTATGACTTTCTTTAACACACGGGCATAAAAATTTCGGCACACCGGACTTTTCGGGCGATCCCTGCGACCCTAATTTGCTTCGGGGGATCTCCAAAAAACGTCCCTGTCGTCAAAAAAAAATTCTTAAATGCAACCCTTTCCTTGGGGGCTGCCTGCCTTTGGTAAGGCTGAATGATCGGCCTAAAATTTTTTTCGGCCCCTGGGGAGAAAAACCCCGCTTTTTTCAGCGGTTCCAAGGGAGGAAACCCGGAAGCATATTCACAACAGCTGACGAAGGCAAGCTAAAATAAGGGGGGAAAACACAGGTCGTCCCCCCCTTCGAAGATTCGAGTTTTAAAAGGGGGCCCCGTGACCCGCGTGTCGCGGGGGACATTTTTTCCGGCCCTGAAAATACACAAAAGTCACACGAAATCGCCCAGGATATCCTGGTAAAAGTGCCCTCGACCAACGGATCATTACCCTTAGCGAAAGTGAGCGGCATGTGGTCTGTGTTAACCTGACCTTGTACCCCCATATAATTCTCTGAAGACTTTAAAAGCCCATAAATGCCAACATTTCCCCCGGGACCGAGTAATTTTTCTCTGCATAGTGAGAAAACCCCCCAAACAAACCCGGGTGGACGAGATCCCTTTTGCTCCTGCATTAAAACGGCTCCCAGCCCAACATTGGCCTCTTGGTGGAGAATGAAAGGGGGGGTCAAAAACCCCGGGAAAAGCAAGAAGGGGCGTGCGATAGACAAAGTTGTAATTTTTAAAATGCGTTGACTGCCCTCGCCCCCCGCGCCGGGGACATCTTTTTTTGGGAGGTGGTCAACGGGGCAGCGACCTCCCAAAAAACCTTAATGAAGGGGCTATAAAAACCTCTAAAAAACCCCCAAACGACTTACCTGGTTTTCATCAAGGGGGGAAAGGGAAAAAATACTGAAGCTTTTTCCCTTGGGCCTCGTTAGGGGGAAAAACTGCAGCATAACAGAAAGACGGGAAAAATAACGCGACTGGGAAAAATTTACACTTGCCGGGATAATTTTTAAAAACCCGCATCCCAAAGTCGCTGAAAAACCTGCGCAAACCCCGCTTCATGGGCCCGATCGAAGGTGACAAACCAAAATGTCGTCTAAAAAAACTGCACCCGATCATTTTAAACCCGGCGGGGGGAGCAAAACGACTAAAGTCAGAGGTGAATTCCTGAGACCCATAGGGAAACCAGGAACTCAAAGGCCCAATGGTCGAGAATGCAGGGATGGGGGGTGTCCTCTGCCAGGGGGCCTGAAGGAAAATTTGCCAAGGGCAAAGGAGGAGAAAAACCCCTTCTTTTCCACCAATGTTTGCAAGACTGAGAAGGTTAGAAAAGGGAAAAGTGACGGAACGGCCCTTTCAGGGGCCGAAAATCGCAAACAGGACGAAAAACCCTTTCTGACGCCCGGCACCCGAGCATCGGCGTGACCAGGGCTGTCGAAAAGGTTGAATCACCCTGTGCAGCATACCGCGCACTTCCTCCCTAGAATCTGACGCCTGCTTTTGCGGAAACTTGTATGCCGGAATTTACCAAAACTTAGATCCAGGCTTAGATAATAGAGTGTTTTACCAGGGGTTTTTGGCCAACGGACGGGGCCTGGTCGGGAAATTTTGGGGGTTTTATTTAACAAAATTGCCCGTATCTCCTTCCTGCTAAAGCGAATGGCCCCTGCATAAACTTTGCTAATGCTGCGGAAACTGGGGGAGCTGAATCGTGGGCGTGGGGAAAAAACAGCGCCAAGGGAAAACGACGAGGCAGTTTAAACTCAGCTATCAGGGGAAACCTACCCCACATCATTTAAACTGACACCCCTTTTTAGACAAAAGGGGAGGGGTTAAATTCATCACATGACTTGCGCCCTCCCCCCCCGCAAGGGATACAGAGAGGGAAGAAAAACCCTGTCCCCCCTTTCTCGACAATTTTCCCGGGAGGGCAAGATGTGCCAATTTTTTCCAAGAAACCCCTTTCTTTAAACCCAGAAACGTCAAAGGAAAGGCGGAATTACTACAGATCCCCCCCCTAAGGGGGCCAAAAACCATATTGTCAACCCAATTCGATGCTTTGATGAGCGGGTGATGTGTGAGATTGGCCGCGTGATGTGTCGTGAGGTATCTGTAGCATGTGGGGGAAAAAAATCCATATGAAAGAGTGAGACCAGAAAGGACTCTAAAAAGGTTGGAACGGAGGGAGATAGAATCGGGTTTTGGGGGGGGTAGGGGGGGAGGTAAATTTCGGGAAAGACAGGGGGGGTGGGGGAGGGCAAGGGGGACGAGAGGAGAGGGGAAAGGGGTGTCCCCTGCGTGGGGTCGTTTTTGAGAATGAACCAAACCCGGGGCGGTCCTGTTTTTTGGTAGATCGGAACCAAACATGCTAGGGGGAAAAAAGGGGTTGGGGGTTTCCCGGGAACTCGGCTCAAATTTGTATAAACTACCTTTAAATTTCCCCCTCATTCTCTGCGGTCCAGAAAAAATACAGAACGTATAGAAAAAAACCCTGGCCAAAAGCAAAAGGCGGGGGGAAATTTTGGTACCCTTTTCCCACGACGAATGTGAGGAAAAAAAATATTTCCAAACCCCATCTTTCAAAGTATTCCAGCTACACCTAGCTTGATCCATCACACCTCAACCAAACTTGGGTGGGGGATACCCCGACGAGAGCAAAAAATCCTCTAACACCCGTTCACCACAGAAATGACGCAATTCCTGTACAAGAAAAGGGGTATGCACTTTTTAAGTTTAGCAGGTAAGAGAGGGGGCCCGTTCCTGTGTTCGGTATCCACACTAAACCCCCCCGAGACCGAGAAGACGACGTAAATAACCGGAGACCAAGCCCTTTTTTCCGGTTCAAAAACCCCTTTCCATTCTTCCTCTAAAAAGAAAAACCCCCTTACTATAAACCCGTCCCTTTCATTCTCGCGATGAATTTAAGGGGGTCGCCACCTGGTCCCGGAAAACCACGTCACTCATTAAAAGCGTGACCCCGTTGGTTTTCAGTACAAGAAAGCTTGCAGAGACTTAACGGGCGACTTTCCTTTAAAACTCGACCTGCCCCGGGTTTTTCGGCGCCCCCGTTACCACATGTGGGCGTGGGTTTTTTTGGGGAGTCACCGGGGGGGAGGCGCGACAAAGTACTGCCTCCCCGAGGGAGGCTCCCGGATACGCAGCGAGGGGGGGGAGGGGGGATTCTCGCGCAGCGGTACGCGGGGGCCGGGGGAGGCAGTCTATTTCCTGCCCCTTTGCCGACTGGGGGTTCACGCCCGGTTTTATTCCCGCCCCCAACCCGTTATTTTGGCATTATTACCTTTGTTTTTCCCTGTTTAACCACTTTGCAACCCCCTGCACATTTTTCCCCCTTGTCTGCACTATTCGCGGGACTTTTAGGAGCTTATCGAATAAGCACTGTCGACTTTTTCCCAAACCCTTTTTTGCACGCTGGAAGATTGAAGGGACAAACCCGCTTTAGCAAAAAAAGTTTTTAAGAAAAGCCGCGTGCGAGTGCTCTTGAGTAAAACAAAATGCTTCAACACACCGACGCGTTGATCCCGGGATAGACTGCGCCCACTGCTAAGCTTTTCGCGAATTTATTTGATAGATAAGATCATCCTTAAAAAGGAAGTGGGTTTTTTTTCTAATAATTCTCGAGTCGTAGTGGGGGATTTTCCCTCTGCCCCGAAAAAAGTTGAAAATGAAAAATACTCTTAAACTTTCCCTACGACTTTTTTTCTTCCGGAAAGATAAAAAAATTGGGGCCCTCAAAACCACCTCGGGAATTTTTGGGTTGAGTCGCATTCTGGCCGCCACGGGCAAAGATGTAGCAAAATGCTCGGACTCCCGTCTAAAACCCCAATGGATTCGGTCTTCCCATCCGCAAAGAATTGGTCAAAGGACGTTTTAACCCGGAATTTTTTAAGCAAAAATTTTCTCTGGAACATGCCGGGATTCAGTTTTCCGCAGCCGAAAAAGGGGAGGTTCAAGAGGGGGGGGAGTGGAGAGAGAATTTTCTGTTTGTGTTCGAGAGAGGAGGGGGACTAAAATTTAGAAAGTAGTGGGGTAGGGGGAAGATGAGCGAGAAGAAAATAAGAGAGAGTCAATCCTTAGGGGGAAAACCCGCGAGCGAGAGCCCTTACGAAATGACTTTTTCGCCGATATTTTTTCCCAAGGGGGGAGAGCTCATCAGGAATGTAGAAAAAGGAGAAAAGAATTTAAACAGCACTTTAAAAAAAAAAATCCTCAGTTTTTAAAAAATTTGACTGTTATCGATTTAAAAGGGAAAAATCTCTCAGTAATTCCCCCTATACCCGCAAACACGACCTTCCTATTCCCCCACGGACCCCAAGCCTTTTAACTTTTGAAATGATTGGTCGAGCACCAAAGGGGGGAAAAGGAAAAGGGAAAAGACCCTTGTGTACTTATTCCTGTAGGCTGTGAGACGATTTTGAGGGGGGAAAGTGAGTTTTACCACCCTGAACACCATTAAGGCCTAAATTTTAATGTACAGAATACCACTATTTTTTTCTGCTTTTCCCGAGAAAAAACTCAGTATCTGTTTCTCGCTTTATTTAGGGAACAGAACGAGATAAAAAAGGGCTTGTCGCGGTAGACGTGGCGGGGCGGCGTCAGCTCCTACGGGGGTTGGAGGGAAGGTGTTCGCGGTTCAAAGGGAAGGACCGGACTAACCTTTGGGTATTTTTGGGGCACTTCCACCCAGGGGGGTGGGGGCCCAGTGTTTTCCCTCGGGGTACCCCTCCCAGGCGTTTTTTTTCGTTATCGCCGAAGGTGAGTTTTATGACCCAGGAAGGTCAGCAGTGCCTAGCCAAAAAAATTGATTTAAAGGGTGTCACCCGCCGGTAGATTCCAATATTTATAGATGTCACCTGCCCGCCAAACTCCCTTGATTAAAAGGGTGTAACCCGGGAGGTAGATTTTTTTATTTATAAGTCACATATTAATATATTTTAATAATATTTATATAATATATATTATTAATTTTATATATTAATATAATTATATTATAATTATATTAAATTTATAATATAATATTATGTGTTGTAGGGTTATATATACAGATTTTGGGGAATTACCCGCGTTTTTTGGGATTTTTTTTTTTTTTTTTTTTTTTTTTCCCTTACTGGGAAATTTAAAAATTTGTCACCTGAAAAGTTAAAGGGAGTTTTTCCCCCTTCATTTATGTAGGGAATTTCTCCATAACATGTTACATGTTTTTTACTTTTTATTTTTTATTTTTTTATTTTTTTAAAATATAAAAAAAATAATTATGTATTACATATAGGCCACATGTGGCAAGATGAAGCCCATCTTTTGGAGAAGAAACTGTAATAAGAGTTAAAGTATCTAGAAACAATCCCAACTCAAGTATGAAAATATTTTGGGGAGAAGGGAGTATTAACCCGCCCATAGACACTCCGAACACCGGGCAAGTTTCCGTTCTAAAGCTCTAGAATCTTTTCTTGGAACGCAACTGTAGGCTTCAACGAAAATCTCTAGAATCTCGGTTGCACAAAGACTAACGTTAATTATTGTACTCACATTGCACTGTCGAGAAAGGGCTAATACCAGCGAGAGCCCTTCGTTTTGTGCAGCCTACAAACTATCACGATTGCGAAACTTTGCAAGGCGGTAAATTAAGAGACGGGGAGTGTGTGGTTATCAGTTTCTATCAGTGTTAAAGGCATTGATTTAGCTCTTCGTAGAAATGAGGTGTCTTGCGCGGTTGCATAAGAAATTTTAAGATAATAGAGGAAGAGAAAAAAGGAGGGGATAGCATAATGCTGGCATTTAGAAAGTAATAAGTCACAATTAACTACCTTCAGAAGGTTCTTGGATAAATAAATAAATATATATATGTATATATATATATATATATATATATATATATAATATACATCACATAAAATATATAGATATATATATATATATAGTAATATATAATATATATATATATATAAAATAATGTAATATATATATATCTATATACATATATATACATATACACATATACAGTATATATATATGTATGTATGTATACACACGCACACATACACACACACACACACACACACACACACACACACACACACACACACACACCCCACACACACACACACACACCACACACAGCACACACACACACACGCACACAAACACACACACACACACACAGATATATATATATATATATATATATATATATATATATATATATATATATATATAATAATAATAATAATAATAATAAAATTTAATAATAAAATATAAAATAATAACAATAATAATAATAACGATAACAATAAATGAGGAGAGTAATTGCTATTATTGGGTATAGTTTCTCCTTCAATTGAAAAGAAAGACACAAGTATACGATAATGATCATACTAATGATGATTATGATGATGATGATAATAATAATACCAATAATATTAATAACATTAATAGTGATAATAACAATAATAATAATAATAATAATAATAATAATAATAATAATAATAATAATGATAATAATAATAATAATAATAATGAGAATCATGAAAATAATAAGAAACATATATTAAGAACAATAATCTAACAATGATATTAATAATGACATCTATAAAGTAGAGACAATAACATTAATATTAATCATACTACAAGTAGTGGTAGTATGTGCAATATCTATCCATGCAGAATTGGGTAAGAGGGAGCAGCAGCTGGAAATATTACTTCTGGTTTCCGCACCGAATCCGACTACGTTTTTTTTTCTTTTTTATTACCGTGATATGTATATGGTATGGTTGCCTGCATTGGAATATTCGAACAATATCTATATATGTCCATATCTGTATCTATATCTCTTTTAATATTGTTATCTATAAGTGTCTATGTGTATGTGTGTATGTATGCATCTATATTTATCTATCTAAAATCATACAATTATATATATATATTATATATATTTTATTATATATATAATATATAAATATTTATATATATATAAATAATATTAAGTAATTTTATTCATATATATACACACATATATCCATTTCCTTATCTATATATCTATCTATATAGTTATTTATATTACCCAAAAAATGCATGTAACAGTGTGTTGTATGTATGTATGTATATATATTTTATATATATATATATATATATAATATATATATTATATATATATATATATTAATATATTGGGTGTGTGTGTGTGGGGGGTGTGTGTGTGTGTGTGGTGTGTGGTGTGTGGGGTGTTACTTATATATTATAATATATTAATATATATATATATTATATATTATATTAAAATTTTATATATATTATATAAAATATATATATATATATTATATATTTTATATATATATATACACATTTTTATAATTAATATATATATATATTATAAAATATTATATATATATATATATATAGTGTGGGGTGTGTGTGTGTGTTGTGTGGAGTGTGTGTGCGTGTGTGTGTATGTATACAAAATATGCAGACACCCCACGCAAAACACAAACCCCACACACCCCACAACCACACACAACCACACAACACACAAAACACTACCCCACCACAACGGGCATACATACCACACAGACACACCACTCCACACCACACTACACGCATCATACACACAACACACACACACCGGCCACAACACACACCATATTAAACTCAATTATTCGTGGGTTGTGGCTGACTGGGGAAAACGTACGATTTATTTCCAGATCTTGTCTCCCTGCTTTCAGCATTGGAAAAATACCAAGTAGTTCCAGATACAAAATATTCCTCCGTTCTAAGGGTTCATATGTAAGAAACCTTTCAGCTATTTTGTAAAAAGTTCAGTAAAAAAAAAAAAAAAGCCCAAATAGGTAGTATGAAAAAGTTGGGGTTTAACCAGGGGAATATAAAAAAGGCATTCATATTTAAGCTTAGTTTAAATTTTTTCGTTTTTTTCAAGGAAATTTAAAAGGGGCAGCTTTATGCGGGGAAGAAAATTTAATCCAAGGTAAGGGGTTTTTAAAAATTTCTTTAATGGCATAACTTTTACTTTGGTGGGAAAGGGGGCAAAATAGCTGGGCGGGAGAGATGCTTTTGTTCCGCCACAAAATTTGATAGTTTATCAAACTCCCCAAAACCCATATCCCCCCCCCCACACGCTACACACAGCGCGCGCACCACCCAAAAAACAAACACAAAACACACACACACACACACCCCACCACACACCCACACATGCACGCAGCCCCACGCACGCACGCACGCCGCAGCACGCACAAACCACCACACACCCAAAAACACCACACACCACACACATGCACCAACCCCCACGCGTGCACACACACACCCAACAAAAAACCCCACACACCACACACACACCACACACACACACACACCACAATGCCCCAAAAAACCTCCTAGTACAGAACTGATAAAAAAAAAAAAAACAAACGTTGTAATAAAAATACAAACCAGAAAAGGAAAAAAAAACCCCAAAAAATGGCCCCCGACTTCTTCTCCCGGGCTGAGTAATTTTTTAAACCCAACCTGAGGAGAACAAAATTTTTGATTAAGCCTCGGGCAGGATGTAGGTTAACCTTCGCAGTCGTATCTTGTTTCCACGTCCTCTCTTTTTGTATTAACGCGTGAGAAATGTCAGAATGGTCGGCAGCGTGTGGGACGGAGAAGCTATTTTGTTTTCTTCGTTTTCTTTGGTATCGAATTTCTGCACTTTGCGTTGTGATCAGTGCCAGCATTAAAATCAGCAATTTTGTTTCTTTTTGTTACTACTTTTAATATTTTTTATTATTTTAAAAATTTTATTATTTTTTCTTTATTTTCTTATCGGGGGTTTATTTTTTATCATATTTACTATTACATTATATCGTTACTATTTCGAATATTTTTTTATGTATTTTTTTAAAAATTTTAAATTAATTAAAATTAATATTAATATAAATATAAATTATATATATATATATATACTATATATAATATTATATATATTTTATAATTGAGCGTCGGAATAAAGAGTCCGGACGGCAATCTGAGTTGGGGGTTCGAGTCACGCCGGGGGGTTTTGTTCCCGGGGGCAAGGAACTTCACCTCAAAATGCCTCCCTAGCCACGGGGGCCCAAGCCAGCCCAGGTGGGTCCGACCGGGATGAATGGAGAGAATGTTTCCCCTAAAAAAAAAAAAAAAAAAAAAAAAAAAAAAAAAAAAAAAGAAAACCCCGGGGCACTCTCCGGGGAAAAAGGAACTGGGGTCCCTCCCACCCAAGAGCATCACACAAAAATAAAATTTTAAGTACATGCTAGGACCCGGGCTCAGACAAAACCCTTCCCTTTTAAAAAAAAGGAATTTAATTTTAATATTTTAATATATAAATTATATATAAAATATATATATATTATATTAATAAAAAATTTTTTCTAATACTTATATACTATTATTTCTTTTTAATTATTTTTTTATAATTTTTTTTGGGTTACTACTTTTTAATATTAATTTTGTTTTTACGTTTGCATTATAATTATTGGCTTTTTTTATTTAATCATTATTTTTTAGCCAGCATGCGCTATATATGTTTCATACTCAATAACGGAAAATGTTGGTTTGGGAGGGGGTGTATGTGGTGTATGCCACACCTTTTTAAATTGAACAAAAACACGCTTTTGCGAGAAAAACCTTATACGAATCCTCTACACACAAGCCGTGCCAGCTACCAATTTTTTTTCACGGGCGTCGAGAAAAACACGATTTTGCCGTCATATCAGATCGACAATGCCACGAGGGGACAGTTCAAAAGCCCCCGTAAGTGATCCCCTTGGGACGTGGAAGGTTCTGGAACACTGGACCCTTCCCAGATCCCCCCCTTACCGGGGGTTTAGTTTGCAAGACCCTTTAAAAGTCTCAGCGAATATGCACGCGACCTACTTCCTGCAAAAATTTTGAGAAGAGCCTTTTCAGCGACATTTTACCCCCCGTGTAAAAAACCCTTTACTGAAGAAGTAGACTAATTTTTCGGGAAATCCTATCACGTGCGCTGATGCGCAGCTAAAGATGGGATCCTGAGGATTCGAAATCGGGAACTTGTACAGCCGTTCTCTCGAGCCTCCCCTTCCCAGCACCTGTACCAACTGGGGCCGGACAGGTCCGGGGCCAAAAAGTCCAGAGTTGGCTAGAGCCGCAGTTCAGCAAGATTCCATATGTAGGTGTTCCCAAAAACCCCAAGAACAAGGGCCACGAAAACCGGGGTAGGTTTAATTTTCCACATGATAAAGCAAAAAACCCCCTCTGGGGGTTTGACCCTAAAACGGGGTCTCCAAGCCGTCCACGTGATCCCCTCTACAATAAAAAAAGACCTCAAAACTTCAATTACATACCCCGGGCGATGCACCAAAAGGACCATCACCCCCAAAAAGCTGCAAAACCGGGGACCAGTCCGGGCCTTTGTTTGGGTAGGGCAGCCACTGTTTAAAAAATCCGAATTTTCCTCCCTTTTAAAATGTTTGGGCCACATGAAGTTTGGTAACAAGAGCTGCACCCCAAGATCCAAGCCACGAGGGTTTTTACTACTTTCCACTCTCCTTAGTCCGCACGGTGGCCATTATCTCTATGATTTCCCCAAGCATCCACTTTTATATACATGAACACGGCGGTTGCCCCCTTCAGACACGGGGTCACCCTCTGAAGGGAATTTTTCTATGCGATTTCCCGGATGTTTTAGAAAATCCAAGGCAGACCTCAAAAAGCCCCACACAGAAGATAATAGGAATCCTGAAGGACGACGCCTTTCCTTTTTGTCTTTCCAGCTCGACCGATCCCTTTGCCTTTCAGGATAAGTAAAGGCGTTTGGAATCGATTTTTAAATTTCATGCTGGGAAAAAGCTTGCATTTTTTTTTTTTCATTATTATTTTTTTTAATGTCTCTGCACATAGAGGCTATGAATGCTGGCCACAAAAGGGCAATAGTTTCTTTGATCGCCTGATTTCAAAATTTCCTTGAATTCGGGAAAAAACGTTTTTTTCCCATTGCTATGAATATCGTTTGTGTTATTTTTACTCAGTTTTTATAATTACTATAGTGTCATAAAACATTTTTAAAACAGAAATAAGAAACTAAAATTTTCGTAAATAAAGGAAAAAAGGGAAAAACAGGCGAGATAGCAGTGCTCGTAATTGCTCATTGGTGACTTAGTAAAAGCGTACCCATTGGTAAAAAATAAATAAAAAGAAAAAACTCATTTTGGGTTTTAAAAAAGGATAATTATGCCGCAGTATGACCCCTCAAATGGGGCCGCCTATGGTTTTGATGGCTCAGAACAACGTGTGAAAATAGCGGGCCCCTAATTAAGCTTAACAGTATTCCCCCCACCATCCCATCTTATGCCGCTCTCTGCCGTCGAAATGCCAAACCAAATGGCAAAAGTTTTTTCCCCACGCGGACGCAGAGCAATTTTGAAGGGGATCAATACCCTTTACAACCTTCTCCGCCCTTTTAAAAATTAAAAAAGCACCAGGGGGACCAGGGGCTTTCCCCAGCTAAGGTGCGCCTTCTGAAAAAGTTAACACCACCTTTTTTGGCGTGATTTCCCTCCCACGCCTGAAGGGATTCACCAGGTTTGATCGGGTCCAAGTACAGCATCACATTAAAACAGCATTGGGGCTGCCCCCTAGTACATTTCTGTGGCTTACCTCAGCATGATGGTACTCAGGGATACAGTAAACCCCAGAATCAGAAGGCTTCCCTAACCCGCAATCGACAGATCTTTTCTTTTCTTAGCCCGGGAATCAAAAGCAGAGTTTTTCCCCCCCGAATTTCCCTTTTATGAGTCCCAAAAACCTTTTGGCCCTGCAAGGGGGTTGATTCCAACCACCTTTTTAACCCCCCCCCCGCCTATCATGCTTCATACAGATGCCCCGGTAGGATATGCCTCCGCAAACCCTGGCCAGGAAGATGTCTTTTGTTTGTGTGGCTTTCCCCCATCCCGCAGTGCGAGACCCGATAACCCCCCAAAGAGCTGGGGTGTTGGGCTGTTTACTTGGCCAACCAAAAAGCAGACAAAACTGTTTGGGGTGCCCCACTTTCCCCAGACTAAAGTGTGGGTGAAAAAAGCTGCATAGACATCATTCATCATTGTAAAAGCCATCACGGCAAAAGGGACGGTTCACTGCCCAAAAACCCCAGAACCTTTTTAGCAGCCTGAACGCAGCAAGAGCGGATTTATGCTTAAGGACGTCCTCCTCACATACATGTCCCCCATTTCCCCCCCCAATACAAAACCCACAGTCTTCCCGAGGGAACTACGGAAAAGCCTGTATACTGAAATCAAAGGATTACGTTCCCCCAGACTTCCTGACCCCCACTCCTTTTTGCCTCCTGGCACCAAACGGGTGGAGAAGGACGAAGCATTGTGAGGCAGGTGATTTCGGCTGGGACTGATTTGCATCAAGAACAGCTAAAGCTGGGAACGAACTAGACTGTCAGGGGTGGGGTGTGGTCGACCCCATACAAAAAAATACAAGTATCCATTACTTCCGTAAGGGTCTTCCCCCTTTGGTAAGGACTGACGGAGGCCTAACGTTTAACTTTGCCGACCATGTGGTGGCCTCAGCACACTACCCCAGTCCAATGTCATTGCCGAGACAACCTCATCTTGAAAACAGCATTTGTGGAAAATTGGGGCAAGCGCGGGAGGAAAAAAATAGAAAAATGTTTTGAGGGGGGAAAAGTCCCCCCGGAGGTTTGGGATTGACCTGGGTGGGCGATGAGACAGTAGGTTTTTTAGGAGGGGAAAAGAGTAGGAATGTTTAGAAATTTGGGAAAAAGGGGAGTTTTGGGGGGATGGAAAAAAACGGGGAATTTTAATCAGTGGGGCTATCTGATGAAAGGGGCAAACCTTTTTGCCCCCAAATGAAAAAGTCCCCTTTATTTTTGGCCATGGAAATCTAGAATTTTTTGTGGAGGAAAAATTCCACCCCTCACGGTTCCTTTAGGGGTAAGGTCTAGCCAAAATAAACGGGGGAATCCCGGGGCCCTTTCGTGCCCGGGACAAAGTCGCCCTTCATCCCCTTTAACCCCCCTCACCTTTAAAATGAATAGAAGGGTTGGAGAAAATAGAAAAACGATAAGGGGGGGGGAAAGGGGTGAGGGCCAAAAAAGGGTGCCCCCCGGGTTTGGGGGGGGGGGTCAGCACTTTAAGGGGGGATTCTTCCCATTAAAGAAAATTCCCCTTCTATTTAATTTTGAATGAACTTACAGATCGGTTTTTAATGTCCCCCAAAGCACAATCTTTTGCCCCCTTTTTTTCATTAAAATGTTATTTTCATGGAGTTTCTTTAACCTAAACCAACATTTAACTTGTCAAATTTTTTTAGTCCATAAAATGTGATGCTTCGGGTCAATTTTTTTTAATGTTTTGCCTACGAGTTTTTTAACTATTTATTTTGGTATGAAAATTTACCCTTTTTAGTTATTTCAAAATGCATTGTTATTCCTTGGGGTAAAGATCATCACGAAAAAGGGAAAAAAAAATATTTCAGCTACAAAAAATTGTTAGGCCTTTTTTGAACATTGATGATTTTTAGCATTTACCCGATACTGTTTCACTAGCAAAAAAGAGCAACATTTTTTAGTTTCACTTTGAAAATTACTAACCATGTTTTTTTACTACCATTTTTTTATTTTTGGGGAAAAAAAAAAATCATTTTTTTTAAAAAATTAAAAGTTTTCACCCATTTCCCCAAAATAGAGAGGAAAAATGAATTCACCACTTTTAAAGGCAGTGTTTGGGAATTTTTTTCCCAAAAGCTTAGAAATATGTAGAAGATCTATGCTTTGGAAATAAAAAAATATGTATGTATGTATGTATGTAGTAGTATTTTTGTATGTATGTATGTATGTATTATGTATCACAGAGTGGTGTGTGTGGTGTGTGTGTGTGTGTGTGTGTGTGTGCGTGTGTTTTGGGGGGGTGTGTGTGTTTTGTGTGTGTGGTGTGTGTGTGGGGGTGTGGGTTTTGTGTGTGGGTGGTGGGTTGGGGGCGTATTTTTCACACACACACACACCAAACACACACACCCCACACACAAAATATATTATATTAATAATGATAGATGATAGAAGATAGGGCAATAGACAGGTAATAAAGATAGATAGATAGATAAACACACACATACTTGTGTGTGTTTATACTAAATGCGTTTTCGAAAAAAGATAAGTATTTATGTAATCCCCAAAAGCAAAAGCGATGCTATTAGTATTTACAAAAACGAAATGTTTAGTAAAAGTTGAAAAGCGTGAGATGAGATGATGACAAAAATGTAAAATTTTAAATTATTCAAAAATCCGGAATAGCGTGGTTATTAAACTTAGGCGTAATGAATGAAGGCTGACAGTATTATCTTATAAGGACTAGAAAAGGAATGATGATGAAATATAATTATTATTATCCAAAAGGATTCGCGAAATTCTTTTATCGTGTGGGCTACAGGGATATTTTTTTTACTGTTTTTGGTCCTTTTGTTAGGAAATGTTGCAAATAATGCAATTGGCTATCTCTTTTCCTCAGTTTTTTCTACCTCCGCTGGCAGGATTGAGTTACTGGGCTTGACTGTGGCAACACTCAAATTCACACGTCCAAAAATACATGGATGAAGACAAATGGAAATCTGCATAAACGCATTTTTCTTTTGAGAAAAAAATAGGAGGTGATGGAGATGGAGGAAGGGGGAAAAGATAGCTGGGAGAAGAGTAAACTAAGAGGAGAAAATAGAGACAGGTATAGATGGGGAGGAACGCAAGAGATTGGGCTAAGGGTAAAACCCCACAACAACTGATAATCACACACACGCCCACCACACAAACACACACCACAAAAACACAACACACACATCACACACACACCACAAACCCCCCCCACAAACACACACACCCCACAATATATATATATATATATTAATATATATAATATTTTATTAAAATTAATATATTATATTTTAATTATTACACACACATACTATCAACATTTTTTAGCCAAAAATAAAAAAAAAAAACGCGTTATAAAACACCATTTTCCATCGTTATGTACTGGGTTTTAAACATTTGTTATCCCTGCATTTAGACCATTAACCCCCACTTGTAAAAAACGATGAATTTGGTTTCTTTTCACTGTCCTTTTCAAAGACAAATTGTTCTATACAAAAATTTAGATCTCTTGAAAAGGGCTTCACAGAGTATTATTTCTTTTCTTTACATCTGTTTTCAGACTTTGTTTTATTTTGGGGGGGTTTAAAAGTAATCGTCGACAACAGTGACTAAAGGGTTAGATAAAGATATTTAACAACATAAACAAATGAAGAAATTTTAATATAATGATAAGGAGTAAAGGAGTGATTTAATGGTATATAAAAGTAAAAAACAGATAAAATGAATGGTAATAATGAAGATGTTTCTAATGGGGAAAATAATATTATTACAAATGCTATGCTATCAAAAGACTTGGCGAAAGATGATGATTTTGATACTTGATGTGTAAAATTTTACCTCCTTACTCCTAAACCCTCCACCTTTCCTTGGATCACCCATAATTTATTTTCATTATTCTTATTCAAAGCTCCTGGGTTTAAACTCTGTATTTTCTTTTCTACATTTATAATATTGCAATCCCTTCTATTCCTGCCTTACATCCCCGTATATTTTTTTTTTTCCCCCCCGGGTTTGTCCCCTTTTTATAGCAGCTTCTCCATCCTCCTCTCAAAGTGAGAAGCCTCCTAGCTTTACAACGTTCAAAAACGGTCATAAATTTTTCATTTTTTATTTTATAGCCCCGAAACAAACTCGCCCTACGAGGAACTTTAACAAAAAAGGGTTTTCCCTGAACAGGTTTTTTTCTTTTAAGTTTGTTTCGCGAGTTTTGAAAAAAGTGAGTCGTCGCGGAATTTGGCTTTGAACGAAGTCCCGACTTTTTTGATATTTGTTTAGGCATTTTTTAGGGTTCTTTGTCTGTATCTTTTTTTTTTTAAAATTTTTCTGCCTATTTTTTTTTTTTTTCCCTCTTTTCCCTATAATTTCTCATTTTTATATATTTTAATATATATATTTATATTATATATTAATATATATATTAAATTAAAAAATTCACATATATTTACACTACACACACCATCCACACACACAAAACCCCACCCCACCCACACACCCCACCAACCCACCCCAACAACACACCACACCAACCACCAACCCACACACAACCCACCCCCACCCCAACACAACAACCTCCACCACCAACCACCAAACCCCCAAAAACCCAAAAAAAAAAAAAAAAAAACAAAAAAAAAAAAAAAA
>NC_051397.1:27289907-27304907 GCF_015228065.2 Penaeus monodon
TATATATAATAAATATATATAAATAATATATTTATATATATAATAATATATATATATATATATATATATAAACACACACACCACACCCACCCCAAACACACACCACAACACACCCACAATATATATATATATTTTATATATATAATTATTAATATATATATAATATATAATATATATATATATTTTATATAAATTTAATATATATATCCATGTAATTGTCTGTTTTATATATCCCACACACAACCATAGTTTATTCAAATATGTGTGTGTGTATGTATATTATAAAATAAAATTATATTATATATATAATATATAATATAAATATATATATTATATATACTACATAATTATATATTAATTATTAATATAAAAAAATATATTTTTTAAAATATATTATATATTTATTTAAAATGAATAAATATATTATATATAATATATATTTTATTTTAATATATTAATATAATAATATACATCATACATATAATATATTATATTATATATATATATAAAAATATATAATATATATATATATATAAAAAATTTATAATAATATATAAAAACCACACATACACAAACCACAACACACACACACACACACACCCACCACACACCCCAACACCCCACACACCACCACCACCACACATACCACACACACACCACACCTCACACATATTATATTTTAATATATATATTTATATATATTATATATTATTATATTTTTTAAATGTATATATATGTATTAACTATATTATGTAGTATATATATTGTGTGTTGTTTGTCATATATAGTTGTGTATTTTCTATATATACATATATGCATAATATTATTATATATATTATATATATATATATATTATATATTTATTTATATTTTTTATTATATATATTATAATAATATATTAATATAATATATAAATTATAATATATTATAAACACACCCACACACACACAACCACACACCCCCCACACAATATTTATATATAAAATAAAATATATATATATAAAATTATTATAATTATAATATATATTATTATATATCTATCTATCTTCTATCTTCTATCTATCTATTATCTATCTACTATCTATCTTCATCTATCTATCTATTATATATTATATATTATCTTAATATATTATTATAAAAATTATATATATATATTTTTAATATATACATTTATAAATATAATATATTACTTTTTTATATTGTATTATATATATATATATATTTTTATATATATATAATAATGTATTATTTGTGTGTGTGTGTATTGTGTGTGTTTTATGTAATTTTGTTTTGTTATAAAATAATTTATATATCTATATTATATATAATATATTATTTTATATTAATATATAATATATATCCCTTATATAATTTTATTTATTATTTTATTATTATATATATTATTATTTTATTTTTATATAAAATTTATTAAATATATGTATGTGTGTGTGTGTGTGGGGTTGTGGGGTTGTGTGGGGTGGGGTTTTGGCATGTTGGGGATTTGATGGAAAACCCCTATGTGTATGTTATTATATATTTATATATATATATCTATATATATAATTTATATTTATTTTATATATATAATTATTTTTATTTATTTGTAATATATTATGAATTATTATATATTAATATATATATAAAATATAATATATATATTATATATTTATTATAAAAAACATATATTTCTACCACACCCCATACACACACACACCACACACACACACACACAAACCACACACCACCCCACAAACAACCCACACACCACACAAAAACACACAATATATATATTATATTATAATAAAATATATAATATATTATATATATATATTATTATATATTAAAATATATATTATATAAAAATATTTATTTTTTTTAATATATATATATATTTTGTTTTTTAAATATTTTTTTTTAATATGTAATAATATATAATATTATATATATATTATATATAAATATATATATAATATATATTTTAAATTTATCACCATACCATATGTGTATGCATCTATATATATATGTTTATGTTGTATATATTATATTTATAAAAATATATATAATATATATATATATATATACATATAAATATGCATGTAATACCCCTTATATATATATATATATATATATATATATATATAAATTATATGCATATATATATATAATATATATAATATATATATATATCATATATATATATATATATATATATTAGATATAGATATAATATAGTATATATATATATGAGCCCAAGTTTCCGCCAAATACAGTCAGGTCTGTAGCAGCCGTGAGGGATATTCCCCTTTGTAAACTGAGAACACCGGTTGCAGTGCTATGTAACATAAAGAAAAGTGAACTTTGAAAGCTGATATTTTTAAAATCTTAAATTGGAGCTGACTTGTATCTTATGAAAAACATTCGAAGGACGGCTGCAAGACTTGCTCTACTTGTGTTTTGCATACTTTTATCCTTCGCCATTTTCTTCGAGATGCATCTTAGTGCTTCTGTGCCGCTGTGTTATAAAAGAGTTTTTTTGTTTTTCTAAAGGTCTTTGTCTGAAGATCATTTTGGTTTCCTTATATTCTCAGCTTTTAAAAGAAGCCTCTATCATAATAATTCATTCGAAGTTGGCAGCGATAGGCCCTTTAGGATTTATTGTTATATTTCTTTGTTTGTCTCATAGTACTTCCAAACGTTTTAAGTTCTGGTTATTAAAATTATTATGTAAACATTAAGGAAATGCACACTGAAACTTGCCTCAAGTAGTACAGACTTGTGTCCCACCTATCATCAAGTGAAGGAGTTGATAGGTTGGGATCCCTGGCCGTGATATTGACTAGTTGGTACAATCAACAACAACCGCAACAACAACAATACATAGTAAAAATAATGATAATGATAATAATAAAGATAATAATAATAATAATGCTATTGTGGTGATAAAATATGAATGAAATAATGATAATGATAATAGTAATAGCAAGGCCAACAACAACAGCAATAATAATGGATAATAATAATAATAATAATAATATAATAATAATACCACTACTATTACTACACTAACTACTACTATAATAATAATAATAATAATAACAATGATAACATAATAATACTAAATGATGATAACAATGAATGTAATAATATAATGATTAAAATAACAACAAGGACAATAATAATAATGACAAAAATAATAATAATGTTAAAACAGTGATAATAAGGCAAAAAATGCTTAGTATGCGATGATGATGATTTCTTCTTCTATTTGATATCATATTATTATTATTGTTATTATTACTATTATTATTATATTATATTATTATTATATTATTATCATTATTACTATAGTAATCATTCTTATTACTATCATTATTATTATTATAATCTTATTATTATTATTAATTATCTATTATTATTTAATCATCACCACATAATCATCATACATCATCATCATCATCACATCATCATCATCATCATCATCATCATCATCATCATCATCATCATCATAATATCATCATTATATTAATAAAAAAAAACACTAATGATAATAAAATAGTGATGATGATGATGATCGAAGAGAAACGACTATTAATAGAAATGATAGTAGTAATGATAATAATAGTTTCAAATCTACGCTTACATTGACTTACTTTTGTAGAGAGGGATGAGACGAAAGATTAAAAAATCATGCTTCCTGCATTTCGTCAACTTTCCCTTTACAATCTTTATAACAAAGGCTTCTTCATGATTATCTTGAATACAGTAATGAAGTGAACCGTGTTTTGTTATCCAATTATCTGCCCTTACTTATATCCTCGCTTTATCACCAATTTTACACCAAATATATTTTTCAAAATGAAAGACGAAGAGTAACTTTTAGTTATATTCGTTTTCATAAAACTGCACGTGGAAATGAAGATAAAAAGCACCTTTCATCTAATTGTTCTCAGGAATAGATTTTTTGTTCGGCTTCATTCTCTTACTTTCCTCCCTTCCGAAAAAATGGAATTGCGAAATAACGGAGAAGCGAGACAGTCCTTGTCCTTGAAATTTAGTTTAAAGAAATGTCAGCTGCAAATGGAATCGCGACTACAAGGAAATGACAGCAAATAGATAATGGGGTTGTGATAATGATAATCCATTATACGGATGCTACAATTGATGATGTTCTATAACTTAAGCCAATAATATAATAACTGTGATAATGATCATGATCATGCGATGAATATGACAATATCCATAGCATTGATAATAGTAGGAAAGAAAATGATGATAATGATGTTTACAATGATAACAGTAATAATGATGATTGTTGATAATAATGATGATGATGAATGATTGTTATAATATGATGCGACGACGACGACGATGATGATGATGATGATGATGATTGATGATGATGATGAGATGATGATGATGATGATGATGATGATGATGATGATGATGATTATGATGAGAATGATAATAATAATAATAATAATAATAATAAAATGAATAATAATAATAATTATAATGAAAATAATAATTATAGTGTGGTTAATGGTGAAATTATAATACATTACCATTAACAATAAAAGTAATAATAAATTCAGTAATAATGCTAGTGCAGTAATGATAAGAACAATATAACAGTAACAATAATAGCGAAAGCACTAATATTAATAATGATAATTGAAATGCGATTATTATAATAAAAATAAATGTGGTTACTAATAATAAATGATAATAAACCATTGCAACACTTTCTAAGAATTACAATAAGAATATGATAATATAATGATAAATAGTAATAATAGTATTGATAATAATGATAATATAATGAAGCTGAAATAATAGTGATAATTGATAATAAATAATGATAATAGTAATAGAATAATAATAAATAATATCTATAATAATAATAATGACAATAGATAATAATTAATAATAATAATAATAATAGTAATAATAATAATAATAATGTAATAATTCAATAATAATAATAATATAAGTTAATAATAATACATGATATAATAATGATAATAACAATATTAATAATGATAATGTAATAATGATAATAATAATAATAATAATAATAATAATAAGGATAATAATAATCATAATAGTAATGATAATAATAATCATAATAATATGATAATAGTAATAATATCAATAATAATAATGATAAATGCAGTAATATAATAATTGAAATTGAAAGACGAAGGATGAATTCGCAGACCAACGGATGTTTTTCATTTTAACAATAATGTCAGTTTACTTTGCATACGTGACATTAATAGAGATGTGGGTAGCCACCCAGAGGCCATTTAATCGGTTATTATCACAGCTGAAATGCTAGAAAGAACTATTAAGGACGTGAATATAAGGAGGGATATAAACACGCCAAAAAATCTCAATTTGGTTTTCTAGCTATTTACCACCCCTTAATAGAATAGAAAATAATAATAAAAAAAAAAGTGAGAGAAAGAAAAAAAGTGTACCAATTGAAATTTTTAACAAAATGTGTTTCAGAGAATCGAGATCCCTCTTTGCACGATTTATGCTAATGGCAAAACTTGCGAAGGTGCTAATTACTTGCTGGTCGTTACTCGGTTCGTGGTTTCTATTCGTTTGACAAGAAAAAGTTTACCAATCAGGCTAAGAAATTTAAGTTTATTTTACTGTCTCTTTTCCCTTTTTATATGACGTGGATGCTTATGTGGGCCGTTTTTGTGTGTTGTTTGTGCGTATGTACATGTGTGCGAGCTATCCTATTCCGTTGTTTTTTCGCGTTTTCTGTATTTCATTCTTTTGCTTTTGTCCCGACATTTCGTTCTTTCGCTTTTCTCTATTTTCATTCATGTTTTTCCTTATTTCCCTTCTGTATCTGTTTTCCTCTATCTTTATATTTACTGTTATATAGTGTATTTTGGGTGTGGTGTCGTGTAAAATAGACATCATATATAAATATATTATATATAATATAATATATATATATAATATATATTATATATTATATCTATTATACTATATTGTGTGTGTGTGTGTGTGTGTGTGTGTGTGTGTGTGTGTGTGTGTGGTGTGTGTGGTGGTGTTGGGTGTGTGGGTGTTTGTGTTTGTGTGTGTGTGGTGTGGTGTGTGTGTGTGTGGTGTGTGTGTGTTGTGTTAATATTATATACACCCACACCCCCACACCACACCCCAACCCACCCACATCTATGATGTATGTATGGATGTATGTGTGGTGTGTGTGCGCGCCACACACACACACACGCAGATATATATCTATATATATATATAGATAGTTATATATATATATAGCATATAGAGAGCTATAATAGAGAGAGATAGATAAATATATATAATATACTATAGATATATAATATATATATATATATATATGGATAGATTAATATATAATATAGATATATATATATGTATATATACATATATATTATATATATACAAATATACATATATATAATATCATATATATAGATATATTAATATATATATTATATATACTAAATATTAATATATTATACACACACCACCCCCCCCCCCACCCCACCCCCACACCACAACCACACCACACACACATATATCATATATAGATATATATATATATATATATATATATATATTATCTATATATATTATATATATATATATATTATATATATATATATATACCATGTATATATGTTATAT
The DNA here is from genome assembly GCF_015228065.2 of Penaeus monodon. Taxonomy (NCBI): domain Eukaryota; kingdom Metazoa; phylum Arthropoda; class Malacostraca; order Decapoda; family Penaeidae; genus Penaeus; species Penaeus monodon. The sequence goes on from NC_051397.1 coordinate 27,296,598, forward strand.
AGATATATATGTGTGTGGTGTTGTGTGTGTGTGTGGCGTGTGTGTGTGTGTGTGTGTGTGTGATATGATATATATCATATATATATATATCTATATATTAATATATATATATATATAATATATATTATATATATATGTATATATTATATATATATATATATATATATATATACCTGTATATATACATATATATAGATACATATAATATATATATATATAATATATATAAATATTATACATATATATATATTATATTATTATATATATATATATATATCTGCGTGTGGTGTGTGTGTTGCGCGCACACAACACACACAGCATACATACATACATACATACATAGATGTGGTGTGGTGTGGTGTGTGTGTGTGTGTGTGGGTATATATACTATAACACCTACACACAACACACACACACAACACCCCACACCACACAACACACAAACACACCACAACACACACACACACACACACACACACCAATATATATATATATATATATGTATCATATATATATATATATATCTTATATATATATATAATATATATTTATATATGTATGTATATTTACCACACACACACACCCATAAATATATAACAGTAATATAAAGATAGAGGAAAAGATACAGAAGGGAAATAAGGAAAAACATGATGAAAATAGGAGAAAAGCTGAAGAACCGAATGTCGGACAAAGCAAAAGATATGAAATAACAAGAAGAACGCAAAAAACAACGGGAATAGGAGAGCTCGCACACAGTACATACGCCAAAACAAACACACAAAAACGGCCCACATAAGCAGCCACGATCAATCAAAAAGGGGAAAAGGAAGACAGTAAAATAAGACATACAATTTCGTAGCATGATGGTAAACTTTCGTCAAACGAATAGAAAACACGAGAACGGGTAACAGACAAAGCAAGTATTAGCACTCGCAAAGTTTGCCATTCAGCTAATCGTGCAAAAAGAGGAGGATCTCGAATTCTCTGAAACACATTTTGTTAAAAATTTCAATGTACACTTTTTTTTCTTCTCTCACTTTTTTTTTATTATTATTATTCTTATTCTTATTAAGGGGTGGTTAAAATAGCTAGAAAAAATTGATATTGGCGTGTTTATATCCCTCCTTAATCACGGTCTTCAATAGTTCTTTTAGGCATATCAGCTGTGATAATGAACCATTAAATGGGCTCTGGGTGGCCACCACATCTCTATTAATGTAACGTAATGCAAGTAAACTGACATTATTGTTAAAAATAAAAACATTAAGTTGGGCTGCAGATTCTCTCGTCTTTCAATTTCCATTATTATTAAATTTACTGCAATTATCATTATTATTATTGATATTTATCACCATATCATTTTATTTATTATTTATTATTTTATATTATCATTATGATTTTTATTATTGCTATTATCTTATTATTATTATGTATTATTATTATTATTATTATTATTATTATTAATTATTCATTACTATTATTCTTATTACATATTATTGTATGATATTATTATTAGTATTATTTATTAATATTACATTATTATCTATAATTATACTAGTATTTCAAATTTCATTAATATTATCACTATTATAAAATACTATTATTACTAGTATATTATAATTATCATGATTCGCATTGTAATGATTTAGAATGTTGCAATGGTTATTATCATTATTATTAGTACCACTAGTATTGTTATTATAATAATTCATCATTATCAATATCATTATTAATATTAGTGCTTGAGCTATTATTGTTACGGTTATTATTGCTATTATCATTACTGCACTAGCATTATTAATAATATATCATTACTTTTATGTTAATGGTAATAGTATTAGTATATCACCATTAACCACACTATAATTATTATTTTTCATTATTATATGATTATGATTATTATATTATTATTATTATTATTATTATATCATTATCATCATAATCATCATCATCATCATCATCATCATCATCATATCATCATCCTATCATCATCATCAGCATCATCATCAATCATTCATCACATCGTCGTCGTCGTTCGTAATTAATATTATAACAATCAATTATCATCTCATCACTATTATCACATCATCATAATTACTGTTATCATTGAAACAATCATTATCATCAATTTCTTACCTACTATTATCAATGCTTGGAATTGGTCTATTTCATCAAAATGATCATGTCATTATCAAGTTATTTATTATTGCATTAATAGATATCAGCCATCAATGTAGCATCCTAAATGATTATCATTATCACAACCATCATTATAAATTTGCTGTTCATTTCCTTGTAGTCGCTGATTTCATTTGCAGCTGACATTTCTTTAAACTAAAATTTCAAGGACAAGGACGCTGTCTCGCTCTCCGTTATTTCGCAATTCCATTTTCGAGAAAGGGGAGAAAGTAAGAGAAAGAAAGCCGAAAAAAAATCTATCCTGAGAAGCAATTAGAGAAGTGCTTTACTTCATTTCCACGTGCAGTTTATGAAAAACGAAATATAATAAAAGTTACTCTTCGTCTTTCATTTTGAAAAATATTGATTTGGTGTAAATATTGGTGATAAAAGGGGGATATAGGAAGCAGATATATAAAAAAACAAAGGTTCACCTTCATTACTGTATTCAAGGATATCATGGAAGAAAGCATTGTTATAAAGATTGTAGAAGGGAAAGTTGACGAAATGCAAGAGGAAGCATGATTTTTTTAATCTTTGTCTCATCCTCTCTACAAAATAAGTCAATGTAAGCGTTAGATTTGAAACTATTATTACCATTACTAATATCATTTCTATTTAATAGCGTTCTCTCATCATAATCATCATCACTATTTTATTATCAATTATTGTTTTATTAATATAATGATGATGATGATGATGATGATGTATGATGATGATGATGATGATGATGATGATGCTGAGATGTGATGATGATGATGATGAGATGATGTTGGTTGATGATAATAATAATAATAATAATAATATAATAATAATGATTCTAATATATAATTGATAGTAATAATAATTAATAATAATAATAAATAATAATAATAACAAATAATAACAATATAATAATGACATAATAATAATAATAATAATAGTATAATAATGATCAATAAAAATAATAATGATAAATAATAATAATAATAATAATAATAATAATAATAATAATAATAAACAAAATATAATATGATAAATCAAACCAAAGAAGAAAAAAAATCATCATCTCGTCATACTAATAATTATACCTTATTCTCACTGTTATTAATTATTATTAATTTTTGTCATATTATAATGTCCTTGTGTTATTTATCATAGCATTATTACATCATTGTTATCATCATCAGTATTATTCGTGTTATATTGTTATTATATTATTATTATTATTAGAGTAGTCCAGTTAGTAGTAGTAATAGTAGTGGTATATTATATATTATTAATAATATTATTATTTATCATTATTATTGCTGTGTTGTTGCGCCTTGCCTATTAATATTATCATTATCATTATTACATTCATTTTTATCACATCAATATCATATTATTATTATTATCTTTATTATTATCACTATCATTATTATTACTATTATTGTTGTGTTGCGGTGGTGTTGATTGTACAACAAGTCATATCAGCGGGCCAGGGATCCAACGCTATCAACTCCTCCTTGATGTAGTTGGGACAACAAGTCTGTACTACTGATGGGCAAGTTCCAGTGTGCATTCCTTAATGTTAGTCATAATATTTTAAATAAACCATGAACTTGTAAACGTTTGGGAAGTACTATGAGACAAAACAAAGAAATATAAACAACCATAAATGCTAAAAGGGCCTATCGCTGCAACTTCGAATGCGAATTATATCGATAGAGGCTCTTTTAAAAGCTGAATAGAATAAGAGGAACCCAAAATGATATCAGACAAAAGACCTTAAAAAACAAAAAAACTCTTTTATAACACAGCGGCACAGAAGCACTGAAGATGCATCTCGAGAAAGGCGAAGGATAAAACCGTATGCAAAACACAAGTAAAGCAAGTCCGGCAAAGCCGTCTTCGAAATGTTTTTTATAAGATACAAGTCAAGATCCAATTAAGATTTTAAAAAATATCAGACTTTCAAGAGTCCACTTTCTGTATGTTACAGAGCAGGCAAACCGGTGTTCTCAGGTTAAAAGAGGGGGAATAATCACTCATCGGACTGCTACAGATGACTGTATTTGGCGGAAAATTGGCATTATATTATATAATATACATATATATATATAATATATATATATTATATTATATATCTATATATATATATATATATATATATATATATATATATACATATATATATTATATATATATATATATAATATATATATATATATATATATGATATATATATATATATATATAATATATATATATATATATATATACATATGCGTGTGTGTGTGTGTGTGTGTGTTGTGCATATATATAATATATATATATATATATATATATATATCAATAATATATATATATTACATATATTATATATATGTGTGTGTTTGTCGTGTGGTGTGTGCGTGTGTGTGTGTGTGTGTGTGTGTGCCTGGGTGTGTGTGTTTATGTGTGTGTGTGTGTGTGTGTGTGTGTCTGTGTGTGATGGTGTATACATATATACATATATATATATAATATATATATATATATATATATATCTATGTGTGTTGTGTGTGTGTGTGTGTCTATGTGTGTGTGTCGTGTGTGTGTGTGTTTGTGTTGTGTGTGTATGTGTGTGTTTGTGTGTGTGTGTGTGTGTGTTGCGTGCCATGCGTGTGGTGTGTGTGTATATATATACATATTATAGTATATATAAATATATATAGATATATATATATATATCTTATTATATATAATAATATACAGATATTACATAATATATATATAGTATAGTATATAATATATATATTATATATATTATAATATATATATGTGTGTGTGTGTGTGTGGTGTGTGTGTGTGTGTGTGTGTGTGTGTGTGCGTGTGGGTGTGAGGGTTGGTGTGTGTGTGTGTGTGTGTGTGTGTGTGTGTAACATATTATATACAGACATACACACACACACACACACACACACACACACACCACACACAACACACACACACACACACACACACACACAACACACACACACACACACAACAGATATATATAGTAATAAGATATATATATATAGATATATATATATTATATATAGATTATATATAGATATATATATATTTCTCTCGTTCTCTCGTTCTCCCTGTGTTATAGATATATTATAGAGATATATATATAGATATATAAATATATATAGATAGTAGAGAGATAATAGTATCATAAGTAATATATATAGTATATATAGATATATATATATTTCTCTCTTTCTCTCTTTCTCCCTGTGTTATATATATAATATCATGAGATATAGAGATATTATATATTACATATATATATATATATAATATATATATAATATATATATATATCCATATATTATATATATACACACCATTATTCCTCTCTCTCGCTATCTCTCTCTCTCTTCCTCTCTCTCTCTCTCTCTCTCTCTCTCTCTCTCTGTTGTCTCTCTCTCTCTCTCTGAGATCATAACTCAAATTTCTAATCGATGTCAGTTTCATGTCCATTAATGTCATTTGCTTAGCGGCATTTACCATCATTAACGCGAATATTGTTGCAATTAATTTTTTGTCATCATAATGATTAGTATTGCTTACAGTTTCTCGTCTAAAACAGTATATATATATAAGGCATTTTGATTATAAGTTATATCAGAACGATATTTTTATATAAACTAGGTTATATATCCATTAATCTGTCATTCATATCTTAATCTTTTAAACTGATTTAGATATGTGTACCAAAGAAAGTTATACTCTATTCTATCTTATTTCTATTCATTTATTTATCTTTTTTTTAGTTCTTTATCTCTTCCACCCGTCTGTCTGTCTGTTTGTCTATCTGTCTGTTTGACTATCTGTCTGCCTCTTTTGTCTATCTGTCTGCCTGCCTGTTTGTCTTTCTGTCTGTTTATCTGTCTGTTGTCTATTTGCTTGTCTGTCTGCTTGCCTGCCTGCCTGCCTGATTTTCCTGCCTGCCTGCCTGATTTCCTGCCTGCCTGCCTGTCTATCTGCCTGCCTGCCTCTCTCTCTCTCTCTCTCTCTCTCTCTCTCTCTCTCTCTCTCTCCTCCTCCTCTCTCTCTCTCTCTCTCTCTTTCTCTCTCCTCTCTTTCTCACCACCCTCTCTCTCTCTCTCTCTCTCTCTCTCTCTCTCTCTCTCTCTCTCTCTCTCTCTCTCTCTCTCTCTCTCTCTCTTTCTCTCTCTGACGAAATAACAAGGGAAGAAAACTGTAAACGCTCAAAACAAATAGGAAAATACTACTAAAAAGACAGAACAGTGAATCTGTTTAAAAATGGCAGTGGAACAAGTTATGAAACTTATCAAGGACTTTAGAAGCTTGTCTGAAGTTCACAAGTTTGCCAAGGAGACCCAAGACTTGGACAATCAACCTGCTGGGCTACCTGCCCTACTCCCCAGGCAAACTTTCTCCCATACCTTGCCGACACAACTTAGAAACATGCCCTAAAGGTAAGTCAACAATGTCCCCACTACCACACTCCCTAAGCCAGTGCCATTTCTGTCGTCTATTGACATTTTTTTCCTTCTTGTGTGTCAGCGGTAAACATTTGTACGCGGTTGACAGAGTCTCAAATAGGCTGATGTTGTATGTATGTCTCTTTATACTGGCTTGCCTTACACCTCTTTGTGAGAACGTGATTTTGTATTCTATTTTCAAACTGTAGGCTTTGTTATCACAGTGTTATTAGTTTCCGTAGAAAGAGCAGAAGTGACAATACTAGATTTGTTTTCAGTATACTGTTGTTTCTGTTGTTGATTCCTCTGGGGTTCTTATTCTATCGTTATGGTTATTCGTGATCCTTCCAGTAGTAGTAGCATACATTATTAGTATTTTCATCATCATCATCATCATAATCACAATCGTCATTATCATCATCATTATCATTATGATATGAATGTGTATACGAGTATATATATATAATATATATATATTATATGTATATATAGATATATAAATATATATATATTATATATAATATGTGTGTGTTGTGTGTTGTGTGTGTTGTGTGTGTGTGTGTGTGTGTGTGTGTGTGGGTGGTGTGTGTGGTGTGTGCGTGTTATAAACATAATATATTATATTATATATATATATATATATATATATCATATATATATATAATATATCTAGAATATATATATATATTATATATATAGATTAGTATATATAATATTATATATATATATATTTATATATACATCCAATATTATACATATATATATTTTATATATATAACAAATGGGTATATATATGTATATATATATTACACACAGACACACACACACACACCACACACAAACACACCCACACACCACACACACACACGCACACATGCACGCACACAACACACACACACACACACAACACACACACACACACACACACACCACACACACACACACACACACACACACACACACACACACACACACACATATAAATGTATGTATGACTGCGCGATGGTCCAGTGGTATAGAGCACCTAGACTCTGACTCTCGTGTCCGAGTTCAATCCCGCCGGCTTGTTCGTAAAAAAGCTGCGATCCGACTGCTGGCTCGAACACGATCTCACGGCGAGGGAAACGATCATATTCGCCTTGAGAAGTCAACGCAGGTGCGTAGGGAAGTCACCGCCGTGGCACAGGCGTTACGTGCCGAACCGCGTGATTAGGAAGGCATCCGAGATGCAAAAGGTGTGCCACTGCAAATACCTCTCATCAGTGAATTGAGATGGTCTAATCACTTCAGTGGAATGAATGGATGTTGAAAAAAAGACAAGAAAGAAAGAAAGAAAATATTTATTGTATATGTATGTATTGTATATAAGTATGTATGTATGTGTATTATTGGTCAGTGTTCTGGAGCCCAGGTGGTGGTACATTCTTCTTTTATTTGTAAATGGTTACCTAGGCTTTTTTTTCTAATATTGTCAGTTTTACTTTACATTATCATAACGATGTGGGGGGGGGGGGTGATTTTTTATTGTATTTCGAAAAAAAGAATTGGCGTTCATATTTTTTATTAATTTATTTTTCTTAGATAGTATGGTTACTAAATGATAATTCAGATGTAAAAAAATTCATTGTTTTCTAGCTGAATACAACCAAAAATCAAAAAAAGTTATATATGACATCATCATGAACTA
>NC_051397.1:27313944-27330383 GCF_015228065.2 Penaeus monodon
CCCCCCTTAGGGCATTAGTTTGGGCCCTCAAAGGGGGCCCCAAAAATGTGGGGCCTGTTTGGCTGGTCCTTTCGTGGTTGTTTTGGTCCATCTTCGGGCGCCGTCCTCTCTCCTGGCCCCTTGGGTAACCATTGCCCTCGAAGGTTCGCACACACACAATAACACACTACATAAAAATAGTGTATATATGTGATATTATATAAATATATATATATATAATATATATATATATATATTAAATGTGTGGTGTGGTGTGTGGGTGGGTGGTGTGTTTGTGGGTAGTGCGTATCATCTATCTGTCTAATTTTATCTGTTTACTATCATCTATCTACTTTTATCTACTATTATCTTTTAATGCACACAACCATACAACACACTTAATATATTAATTAATATTATTTTATATTATAAAAAATAATAATATAAATACACATATTATATATATTTTTAATTTATATATATTATATAATAATGTATAATATATAATATATTATATATATATAATATATATATATATATTATATATATTTAAATTTTTGTGGTATTATATATATGTATATATATATATTTTCTTTTTTTAACAGGGGTTTCATGTCTGAGCCGCCGTGGTCACAGAGATATACTAATTTGTATTTTTGTTTTGATGCTCTTGGGGGAGTACGGGTAGGGTCCCCCGTTCTTTTCCCCGGAGAGTGCCGGGTTACCTTAAAATAATCATTTTCTCTATTTTATCCCGGGTTTGGGCCGGCACTGATTGGGTGGCTTGGCCACCCCGTGGTAGGAGGCAAAGAGGTAAGTTCATTGCCCAAGGGGAAAAACGCGGGCCCGGGTGACTCGAACCCCCCGAACTCAGATTTCCGTCGTGACAGTGTTTAGTCCCATGCTCAACCATTTTTGGCCCCCCCCCGGCCCCCTTTACGATCTGGGTTCCAAAGATTTTCTTTGGGAAAATTTGAGCGGTGGTTTTCCATTGCTTCCCCCCCGGTGTTTTTACGAGCACATCTTGTTTTACCCGGCAGACTTGGGGTGGCTGGCACCCAGTGGTAGGCAGGGAATCGAGGGGAATTCCTGCCAAGGGAAACAACGCGCCGGCCCGGGGACCGAACCCCCGAATCAGATACCGTCGGACGTCTTGAGTCCGCGCCTAACCATTTGGCCACCGCGGGCCCCCTATTTTATAAATATATATATATATATATATATATATATATTATATTAATATAATATATAATTTTAATATTATATAAAAATTAATATATATATATAAATTTTAAAATAATATATAATTATATATATGTATAGATTCTGGTGTCTGTGGGTGTGACTAACTTAAAATAAAAACATATAATATATATATATAATATATAAATATATATATATATAATATAAAATTATATATAAAAATATTTGAATATGTATAGTAATATATGTTATATTATATATATATATACATATAATTATATAATATTATATATATATAAAAATATATATTTTATTATTATGCAAATGATAAGATATAATGAAGAAAATTTCCCAAACTAATTTCTAAATTCCGTAATAATCAAATTTAGGTTTTTCAAAAATTTTTTACAAAACTTAAACCTGTCAAAAACAAAATCAAAAAGGGGGCGTTTTGTTTTGGCGCCATCCAAATAGCTTCAACATATACGTTAAGTTTGTAGTTGGTATTGGATCGAGCTCGGGCAGAGTGGCAAAAATGGTGAATGCAGTGTGATTTGTGTCAGCCCCTATCATGACGTTTTATAGGAAGGGATTTTCAAAGACAATATTTTTACTCGGGGGAACAAAAAGCCCTCAAAAAACTTAAATTTACACGCCATTCGGAAATTTTTAAGTAATGCTAAAGAAATTTAAAATAATTTTTCGCCCTATACTAATTGAGAAAAAACACTGTAGGTTCAGTAGTGCTTCAGTTTTAATTACAATGGGTAAGCTTAGAGGACAAGCTTGGTTAAATACTTAAAGGAAAAAAAACTTTATAAATATTTTCTTTGTAATGAGCTATTGTTTTCAATCTCGGTTTAAAAAGAATCTGTGAAAAAAAGTTTAAAAAAAACCAAAAGGGGAAAAAAGCAAATTGTTCACTTTGTGGGGAAAATGCCTAGGAAAAACTCTGGAAAAATTTTAGGTCGTGGAAATGTGGACAGTGTATGGAAAAGGGGGGGTGCGTCTTTCGATTCTAAATTTTAATTTTATATTCGGAATTTGGGGGAACGAAAGAAGGGAGAAAAAAGAAAAAAAGTGTGAAGTTCAGTAGTTTTTTATTTTAGGGAGGTGACTAACCGAAAAAAATTGAAGGCCATTTCTGGTTTTTAGGCGGGGTTTTTAAATAAAAATAAGTGTACTGTACTATTCATTTTGTCCCTTCACAACTTTCGTATTGATTTTAAGCATGTGAGGAGGAGAGAGGAGGAGAGAGAGGGGAGGGGGAAAAGGGAGAGAGGGGAGAGGAAAAGGAGAAGAGAGGAAAGAGAGAGAGAGAGAGGAAGAGGAGGAGAGGAGAGAGGAGAGAGAGAGGTATTGTGTGCGTAGAGGAGAAGAGAGGAAAAAGAGAGAGGAGAGGGGGAGAGAGAGGGGGGGGGGGGCTGTGTGATTGTGAAGAAGGAGAGAGGAGAGAGAGAGAGAGAGAGAGAGAGAGAGAGAGAAGGAGAGAGAGAGACCGAGAGAAAGAGAGAGAGAGCAGAGGAGACAGAAGAGAAAAAAGAGAGATAGAGAGAGAGGAGGGGGAGGGAGAGAGTGGAGAGAATGTATGGTATATTGAAAGAGAGAGAGAGAAAAGAGGAAAGAGAGAGAGAGAGAGAAGAAACGGAGAAAAAGAGAGAGAGACGAGACAGAAGACAGAAAAAAAAGGGGGAGAGACAGAAGAGAGAATAGAGAGGGGGGGAGAGAGAGAGGGAGGGAGAGGAAAGAGAAGGGGTTGTATTTTTCAGGAAGAGAGAGAAAGAGAAAAGGTGTGATAAAAGGCTATGAGCCCCTTAAAAAAATGGCTAGCAGGAGTAGCACGTGTAGACGGTTGACTCATTTATCAGAGAGTGTGACAACCAAAAACTTTTAAGGCCATTTAGGGTTCAGTTGCAGCGTTTTACAAAAAATAATGCACTGAGATAATCAGTTTTTACTCTCACAAACTTTTTCCGAGTTATGATGTGTGTGGATTCACATTTTTAAACTTTAGATTGAAGCATATTTTTTGAAGTAAATTTAGTCATTAAGCATCAGCTTCGAGGAAAAAACAGAGAAAAGGGAGAGGGAGAGAAGGGCAGAGAGAGAGAGAAGAGAGAGAGAGGGGGAGAGAGAGAGAGGGAGAAAAAGAGAGGGGGGGAAGAGAGAGAGAGAGAGGGGAGGAGGGAAAAGAGAGAGAGGTTTGATAGTAGATAAGAGAGAGAGAGAAAGAGAGAGAGGAGAGAGAGAGAGAGAGAGAGGAGAGGAGGAGAGAAAGAGAGAGGAGGAAAAGGGCAAAAAGAAAAGAAAAAGGAAAGAGAAAGAGAGAAAGAGAGAGGGAAGAAGAGGAAGACGAAAAGAGGGAAGAAAGGGGGAGAAGAGAGAGAGGGAGGGAGAGAGGGAGAGAGGGAGAGAGAGAGAGGAGAGAGAGAGAGAGAGAGAGGAGAGAGTTTGGGAAAAGAGGAAAGGGAAGAGAGGAGAGAGGAGGAGGGAGAAGAAGAGGGAGGAGAAAAAGGAGAGAGAGAGAGAGAGAGAGAGGGAGAGAGAGAGAGGAAGAGGAAACAGAGGGAAAGAGAAGAAAGAGAGAAGCGAGGGACGGAAAAAGAGAAAGGGGAGGGAAGGAGAGAGAAAGGAGAGGAGAGGAGAGGAGAGAAAGGAGAGAAGGAGAGAGGGGGAGAGAAGGAGAGAGAGAGAAGGAAGAAAAAAGAGAGAGACGGAGCGGGGGAGAGAAAAGAAAGGGAAAAAAGGGGGGAGAGAGGAGAGAGAGGGAGCTTTTAGAAAAAGATTGGGAAAAAAGGGGAGAGAGAAAGAGAGAAGAGGAGAGGGAGAGAGAGGAGAAGGGGAGAGAAAGAAAAGGGGAGAAGAGAGAAGAGGAGAGGGGGAGGGGGGAGGGGAAGAGAGAAAGGGGGAAGGAGAAGGAGAAAGAGAGAAAAAGAGAGGAAAGAGAGAGAGAGAGGGGAGAGAGGAGAGAGAGAGAGAGAGGAAGAGAGAGAGGAGGAGAGAGAGAGGAAAGGAAAAGGGAAAGGAGAGAGAGAGAGAGAGAAGAGAGAGAGAGAGAAAGAGGAGAGAGAGAGAGGAGGAAAGAGAGAGAGAAGAAGAAGGAGAGGAGAGAGAGAGATGAGAGAGAGGAGGAAAGAGAAAGGGGAAGAGAGGGGGGGAGAGGGAGAGAGAGGGGGAGAGAAAGGGGAAAAAGGAGAAAGAGAGAGGGGGGAGAAAGGGAGAAGAGGGAGGAGAAAGGGGGAAGGGAGAAAGAGAGAGGGAGAGAAAAAAGAGGGGGAAAAGAGAGAGAGAGGGGGAAAAAGAGAGGGAGCAAGAGAGAGAGAAAGGGGGGAGGTAGGGAGGGAGAGAGAGAGAGAGAGAGGAGAGAGAGAGAGAGGAAAAAGAGAGGAGAGGAGAGAGAGAGAGGGGGGAAGAGAGGAGAGTTGTGTGGTTGGGTGAAAAAAAAAAAAAGAAAATAAAAAATAAAAAAAAAATAAAAGAGAGAGAGCAAAATAAAAAAAGGGTGTGGGGGGTGGGGTTTTTGGGGGGGGGGGGGGGGGGGGGTTGGGGGGGGGGGGGGGGTGGGGGTGGTGTTGGGGGGGGGGGGGGGGGGGGGTTTTTGGGGAGAAAAAAAAGAGAAAAAAAAAGCCCAAAGAGAAGGAACAACCCCAAAAAAGGGGCGAGGAAGGGGGGGGAAAAAAGAAAAAAGGGGGGAAGGGAAAGGAAAAAAAGGAGAAGATGGAAGAAAAAGAAAGGAAGAAAAAAGGAAACAAAGGAAAAAGAAAGGGAGGGGGATTAGGGGGAAAAGAGAAAAAGCCGGAGACAAGGAAAATGAGAATTTTAATGTTTGGATATATATATATATAAAATATAAAATATAATTTTATTTTTTATATAATATTATATATATAATTTTAAATAAATATTTTATTAAAACATATATAAGAATATTGTTGGAAAATTTTTTTTTTTTTTTTTGGTTTATTTTTTTTTTTTTTTTTTTGTTGTTTATTTTTTTTTTTTTTTTTTGTTTTATTTTATTTGTTTTTATTAAATATAAAATTTTTTTTTTTTTTTATTTTAAATATTGTAATTTTTAGATAAATACAAAAATTTTATAAATATTTTGGGTTTGGGGTGTGTGGGTTTTGGGGGTTTTGGGGGGGGTTTTGGGGGTTGGGGAAAAAGGCCCCCCCAAGAAAACCCCTGGGTTTTAACCCGTGAAATAAGGTAAACACTAAAAATTATGGGTTCCGAAAAGGGGCAATCCCCCCCCGCCCTGGAGCGGCGCCCCGAGGCCCCAGCCCGCCGCTGCCACCCTAGGGCCCAAAAAATTTAATAACCCCCCCTAATAAAAAAAAACAAAAAATATCTATAAACAATTTATTTGGGGCCCCCTTTTTAGAGGTAGTATAAAATTAAACCCTTTATAAATTTTTGTTTTTTTCTTTTTTCTTTTATTTTAAATTGGGATTATTTTTTTTTTTTTGGATTTAGATAATAATTTGTTCTTTTTTAATTTTTATTATATTTTTGGGGGGAAAAATTAACGATTTTTATATATTTTATATTTTTTATTTTTATTTTTATTATTTTTATATATTATGTTTTTTCTATTATGTATATAAAAAAAAAAACAAAAACCAATTAAATATTTTATAAATAAAAATTTGTAAGGGGTTTTTTTGTGTTTGTGTGTGTGGTGTGTGGGTGTGTTGGTGTGGTGTGTGTGTGTTGTGGGTGTTTAGGTGTTGTGTTGTGGTTTTTATAAGGCTAAACTAAATAAGGAATTTAAAATTAATAATTTAAAAATAGATGATATATATACTAACAACAAAAATTTAATTAAAATATAACAAAAAAATATTAAATAAAAAAATGTAAAATTTTTACAATATAATTAATATAAATTAATTTTTATAATTTTTTTTTATTTTTTTTTTTGTTTGTTGGTTTTTGCATGAGGTGTAAAATTGGGGTTTTTTTTTTTAAAACTATCCCCAATTATGTTTTTTTAATCTGTTTTTTCGGGGGCGATAAAAATATAAATTAAAATAAAAATATATTTAATATATAATAAAAATAAAAAATAAATAAAAAAAAAAAATATATATATATTTTATTTTTTAAATATAATTATAATATAATTATTATATATATATTGGGTGGGTTGGTGTGGGGTGGGGTGGTGTGGGGGTTTTTGTGTGTGTTGTGGCATCTGTACAGCTATCTATCTTATTAAAAAAAACATTTTTGTGATTACTACATTAAATAGGATATAAAATAAAATTTTTTTTCCAAAAAAAATATAAATATATATAATTAAAATAAATATATAGATAAATATATTAAAATATATAATATATATATATAATATATAATAATTTTTATATATGCATATACATATAAATATAAATTATAATAAATTAAAAAATTATAATATATAATAATAATAAAATATAATATTTGTGTGTGGGTGGTGGTGTGTGTGTGGGGTGTTTTGTGTGTGTGGTGTGTTGTGTGTGTGTTGTGTTGGTGTGTGTGTGGTTATATTTTATGTGTATATGTTGCTCTTTGTCGTATTCTGTGTATATGTTCAGACCTGGCTTCATGAAAACAAAAAAACCAATTGTTATAATTATTGTTAATTAATAAAAAATTAAATTATATATAAAATATTATATATATAATAAATATATCCCCAAAAAATAAATAATATTAATATATTATATAATATATTATATAAATATATAAATTTAAAATAAAATTAAATAAAATTATTTATATTATATTATAATATATTATAAAATTTAAAAATATAATATATTAAAATAATATATATATAAAAATAATGTCAATATCATAGAAATATAGTACGTGAAATATATTTATATATTATATTATTTTTAAAATATAATATATAAAATTATTAAAATAAAAAAATTATATATAAGTTGTGTGTTGAGGGGTGGGGTTTTGGGTGGTGTGTGGGGGTTGGTGGGTGTGGTGGGGTTGTGTGTGTGGTGTGGTGTGTGTTGTCTGTAATATTCATAACATATATATTTTTAATATATTTTATATAATAATATAATATTATAAAAATATATTCAGGAGGCGGTATTGGATGCATATGTGTGGTTTTTTACGTGAATTGGTGTAATGTGTGTGTGTGGGGGGTTGTGTGGGTGGTGGGTGTGTGTTTTGGTGGGTGTGTGTGTGGTGGTGTGTGTTTGGGTATCTTCATCAATCTCTCTTTTATCTATCTGACAATATTAATATAAATATATTATATAATATATATATATATATTATATATATAATATTCATAATATATTATTATATATAATATATATAATTGTGGTGTGTGTGGGGGTTTTTGTGGGTGTGGGGTGTGTGGTGTGTGGTGTGGTGGTGTGTGTTGTGTGTGGGGGTTGGGGGTGTGGTGTACATATGTATATACATATTATATATATAATATATATAATATAAATTATAATATATATATATAATGATATATACACATATTATATATATTAATTAATATGTATATATATAATAAAATTTTTTAAATATATATATATAATATAAATATAATATATGTTATAAATAATATTTGGTGTGTGTGGGGGTTGTGGTGTGGTGTGTGTGTGTGTGTGTACTATACAGTAACATGTTAGTAACAGATATATAACTATAAAATTTATATTATTATATTATATATATAATATTATAATAATTATATATTAATATATATATGTGTGTGTGGGTGTGTGGGTGTGTTTTGTGTTGTGGGGGTGGGTGTATGTAATATACATATATAGGATATATGTGTTGCTGGGTTTTGGGTATATATATAATATATATATATTATTATATATATATATATATATATATATACACACACAAACCACGCGCCACCAAAAAGGAATTATAAAAGATGAAAAAGAGAGGATTATTGTCGGAACAAACCTGCCCATGCCCGGGCATTAGTGAGGGTTTTGTTCAGAGTGAAAGGGGAGATGAAAAATAGAGCATTTTCCAAAGGGGAGTGACGTGTTCACGCGCGACACGGGTTTTTATCAATTCTTTTGGATCGGCGATATATTACCATCACTGATAAGTTTTTTTTTTTATTTCCCATAACCGACATTTATTAATGTATTTTTCTTATGATATTTTATTATTCTTATTACGGGGCCCATTATTTAAATTTTCATCATTATCTTTAAATTTATTGTATTATTATCGTTTTTATTATTATCATTTTTTATTTAGTAAATTTAATATTTTTTCATCACATTTGAACATTTTTACAAATTTCTTGTTTTTTATTTTTACTATATTATTTTATTGTTTAATTTCAAAAGCATCTTTTCCCATTTTGCATACTATTAATTTAATTCCCACGGGGTTTTCCTTATGTCATATCGTTATTTTTTTAATTTTACAATTTCTTTTTTTTTTGTAGTTTATAGAATGATGAAGTTTGGAAAAAAATTTGTAAGTTTTTTTTCCGTAACCGTTGGAGACTGCGACACACACAAAGATATAAATCCAAGCCACCTTAGTTATGTACTTAATAACCCCTCAAAGTGAATCAAATTTGGATTTTTCGGGATTTCCTTCAAAACCAAACCCCTGTGTGGGCCCCAAACCCAAAATGCAATTAAAAATTTTATAAAATTTTCAGGGCCCATATTAAAGGACAGAAATTTTAAAAAAAAAATAATAAAATTTCATTTTTTGAAAAACCCGAAATTGGTAAAAACAACGTAAAAAATTTTGGTTTCATTTTAGATTTTTTTTCGATATAATATTTGATTGAGTAGACAGTAGATAGGAGATACAAGAGAGATAGAGAGTACACACACCAATTAGTGTGTATATGTATATGTATAATAAAATTTTAATAAAAATTTTATATATTTTAAAATTAATAATACATACATAAATAGATGATAGAGAGAGGAAGATAGATAGACTCACAGCACCAACACACACTCAAAAAAAAAAACCCCATACTAGTGTGTGTGTGTGTATATGTTTTATATATAATTAATATATATATATTATAATAATTTTAAAATATTATATATATTAATATATATAATATATATATATATATAATATATTAATATAATACACACACAAAATAAACACACACACAAAACACACACAACCACCCAACAAACACACGTGAAGGGGCCCGGGGCTTGAATGACCCCCCTATGTTCCCTACATGATTAACGCCCCTCTTTTTGGTCCCGACATCTTTGGAAATAGTGGAGACCCAACCATACTCCCGCCATTGACTTTCCCTGCCCTGAACTCCGCCACCCAGCGCACCCTCGGACCCCTCCTCTCCTGGACCCCGCAAACCGCCCCCACAATCCCCAAAAGTCGGTGTAATTAGTTGATTCCCCACCAACCCCCCCCCTCGCCCATCCCCACGTGGAACACCCGCCCCAGTAGTCCGTTAACCCAAGTTTGTTTGCCGCCCCCATCGACGATAAGCTCCCCTGGAGCAGCACGTCAGAGACATGTGAGGTCTGCTTTGTCAGGGTTCACAGCTGCGTGCCTAATACCCTTGGCGTTCCACTCCGGAGCTAGAATATTACGGCATTTATCCTGCTAAATAACCTACGCTCCCCGCCTGGTCCCCCCCCCTACAGCCCCCCAGTGCTACAAAATTTAGAGGGTCAGAAAAGGGCAGCCCAAAATCATTCTCGGCCCGTCTATCCCGGGTATGCAGCGCCTGGGTCCTAGGCCTCACCTCCCTCGCCCCTCACTAAAAACGTCACCCAGCAGTTTTGGGCCCAAATTGCTGTGCATCCACGCCACCGTGACCTGCAGCTTCCCCCGGGGCGCGCCCCGCGAGCCCTACGCGCCGCCCAAAAAATGGTGCCCATAGGGCCCGCATGACCGTACCACCGGAGCACGTACCCCCCTTAGTCGATCACAAGACATAGCCCAATTTTCTAGTCCAGATCCCAGCACATGATTATGTATTTTACTTTTTTTAAATTTTTATTTTGTTGTTACTTTGTTGTGGTTTTGTATATGTTATGTACACATAGTTTGTCTCTTTTTCTGTTTTCATTTATATTTTTAGCCCGGCGCATGAAAAACAATAAAAATGATTATTATTTTATTATTATTAATTTTTTATATTATTATTATTATTTACACACAAGGATAAAATAGATAGATAGATAAAGAAAACACACACACTCACAAACACAAACACACACAAAGAACACACACATACACTACGAAACAACAACACACACACAACACACACACCATGCCTGTGTGGGTGATAGGAGAGAGAGTATATACCACACCACAACAGATTTATGATATTATACATATAATTACCAAATAAGATATAAATAATATATTACATATATGTTATATATGAAAATATATAAATAATATAATATAGTATATATAATATATAATGAGAATATATATATACATACATAATATAGAATATATATATATATATAATATATATATATATATATATATATATAAATAATATATATAATATATATAGAAAATATATATATTAATATATATATTATTAATATATATATAAAATATATATATATATATATATATTTTATATTATATAATATATATATTTTATAGATATTATATTATATATATATTATATGTATATATTTTATTCACAACACAAAACACACACACACACACACACACCACACACACACACACACACACACACACACACACACACACACACAATATATATATGTGTGTGTGGGGGGTTTTTGGTGTGTGTGTGTGTGGGGTGTGTGTGTTTTGTGTTTTGTTGTGTGTTGTGGTGTGTGTGTGTTTGCACGGCTTTCTTTAACCCTTTCGCTTTTTTCATAAACTAATCCCCATCACCACCTCCTGTATCATATAGGCAACATTTAGATTATTAGATTCTACCTCTATTCCTCCATGCCTCGCTTTTACAACCACCAATGTCACTTACGTTATTCATGTCTGTGTTCTTTTTATTTCATTTGAGATTTTCTTTAATCACCAAGACTTTCCCTCTAGTAACCGACCTCCCCACCGCCTCAGCCTATCGTCCTCTATCCAGGATTTTGAGGGGAATGGATCGAGTGGCCCCAAAACGACTGGGAATCTATCACTGCGCCGAGGGGATTCGTTCCCGATTCCCGGTCTGGATGTATTACAGGCGACGACAGGGTTCGATGACAAGTTAACACGGGAGGGGGGGGGGGGAAATGCAAGGGATTGCTTTTATGAATGGCATTTCCGCTAAGCGAAATATTCATGGTTCCCCCCCAGCCATGCGGCAGATGCAGATGCACTAATATATGTACACACACACAACACACACAAAACACACACACACACACACACACACACACACACACAAGCACACACACCCCACACCCACACACACAGGACTGGTCAGCGGCACGAATTGTTTTTCCCTCCACTGATGTCCCCGCCGCAGATTAGCAGAATCCTCTTGATCAAGCTGCTGCCTAATATCAACTTGAAAAAGCGTTTTGTCTCCTGCCCATAGTCGTCTTGCTTCCCACATCTTCCGCCTTCCTCTTTCTTCTGGCCACGCTTGCATAGACCGCATGAAACTTCAGACCTAAAACCCCCCTTTCCCTTTCCCTTTCGTCTGCCCCTTGTTCGCCCCGTTGCCCTCCTCTCTCCTTGTACTCCCTCCCCTCTTTTTCTCTTCAGACCTGAAGAGGAATCCTGGAGTATTCCAAAACTGATCAATTCAATAAATTAGTCTGTGCAGTTTGGGTTAATACCTCTTTCACACACACCACACACATATATGTATATACACACACACGGGGGTATATATGTATATATAGAATATAAATATATATATATATATTAATATATATAAATATATATATAATTAAATATTATAAAACCAAAAACACAACACACACAACACACACGACACACACATATATAAAAATAAAATATATATATAATAATTATATATATATATATATATTGGTGTGGTGTGGTTGTGTGTGTTGTGGGGTGTGTGGTGTGTGGGTTGGGTGTGCTTGCGTGGTGGTTGTGCGTACGTTCGTGGTGCGTGCGTGTGTGCGTAGGTGTGGTGCGTGCTGTGTGGTATGTGTGGGTGTGTGTGTGTGTGTGTCGTGTTAGGGGTGTTTTGTGTGTGTGTGTGTGTGTGTGGGGTGTGTGTGTGTGTGTGTGTGTGTGTGTGTGTGTGTGTTTTGTCTGTATGTGTGTGTGTGTGTGTGTGAGTGGGGATGTGTGTGTGTGTGTGTGTGTGTGTGTGTGTGTATTTATAGTCGCACATACTCCACAATTTTACACATTATATATAATATTAATATATATATATATATATATATTATATATATATATATTATATATATATATTATATGTATGTATTATATATATATGAATATATATATTCATCCGTGTATTACATATGTATATACAGCCCAGTGAGTATCTCGGTTTACCATCACTTAAACTTTCGGCTTTGTGTTAGGATCAAAAGACGACTTACACTTAAACCCCGGGGATCAAATTAATGTGTTTGTCATGCTTTCCAACACTAAAGTCGAATTTACTCCCTCTCTTTTTCCTGGCTTTCGGGAGTTTCCGCTTGTCAAAAAGAACACTACTCATATTTTTTTACCCAAGTAAACTTCATTCTAAAATCCTGATAAAATGTTCCATCTTTTATTATTATACACAAGGAAAAGGGAAACCCCCACGCTCCTCGTCTCCGAATCGAAGAGTAGACACGCAGAACCAGAAGCTAAAATTCCCCCATTTTCAATTAAACAAAAAAATCTGCAACCTTTCTCTGTTTTATTGCACATGAGGGAACTCTTGAAATTTAATTCCTCCTTTCCCCCTCCACATTGTCGGCACCGTGCCAAAAACCCTCATTCCGAGGGCATTTTTTTCAGGGGGAGGGGGGAAGAAAGCGAGAAAGAAAGGGGGGAAAAGGGAGAGAAAGAGGGGAGAAAAAGGGTGAGAAAGAGGAGGAAGGTAGGGAAAGAAGGTAGGAAAAGGGGGGATGGAAAGAAAGGGGGGGTAAGGAAAGGGAGAGAAAAAGGGGAGGAAAAGGAGAGAAAAAGGAGGGGGGGGGAACGAAGAAGAGAAGAAAAAAAAAAGAAAAGAATGGAAAAAGAGGGGTAGAGAAGGGAGGGAAGGAAAAAAAGGGGGAAAATAAAGAGGGAGAGGTAGGTAAATGAAGGGGGAGGTATTAAAAAATAGAGAAAGAAAAAGGGAAAGGAGAAAGGGATGAGAAATGGGAGGGAGGAGAAGGAAAGGAGGAGAACAGAGAGGAAGAAGAGGGAGGAGGGAGGAAAACAAGGAGGGAGAGAAAACAGTGAGACAGACAGGAAATAAGAGAATAGAGGGGAGAGAGCGGGAAGTAAAAAGGTGGGGAGAGAAAAGTGGAAGGGGGGGGGGGGAAGAGAAAGAAATAAGGTGAAAGGGGGGAAAACGAAAAAAAAAAGGGAAAAAGCAGGAAAGACAGACAGATAGACAGAGAAAGGTTGAAAGAGAAGGGAGAGAAAAGGGGAAGCCCAAAAGAGAGCGGCAAAGGCCCATTTAAAAACCGGATGAGGCCGGGGCGATGGGGGGCCCAGAGAGGCTTAGCAGGGGAGTTTAAGGATTGGGGGGGGACATCCGGGGATTATTGGCTGAAGAACGAAGCGAGAAAAGGGCGACCCGAGGCAATGATGCGGCGAAATGGCGCTATTCAGGAAAGGAAATGACATAGCTTGAAATGTTTGAAAAACCTGACACAATCAAAGGGGTTTAAAACCCACTTGTCAACATAAGTCAAGTTTGTTCTCGGGACCCCCAAAACAGTGGGGACCTTTGTGCAAGGGTAGAGGGTTCGGAGCTTAAAACCCCCACGGAACACGATTTTGCCGGACGAAAACATAGAAAATCCCAAACAAACGCACCTAAAACATATCAATCAAAAAGGACAAGGGCTATAAACAAATATCCACCAAAACAAACCCACCCCCCCGAAGGTTTTGGATAAAGATTGGAACATCATAAGTACTTTTTGTTTCTCTTTCTTCCCCCTTCGTCTTAAGCAAAACACACCACACAGCACGCACGCACACCACACACACAACCACACATGCACGCACGAACACACTAAAACCCAAACACACCACAACCAGGCAAACGCAGACAAAAACACCAACAACAATGCAGCACACCCACACACAACACAACCACACACCCACAACAAAACATAAAATTACCCACACCCAAATTCTCTGGCATTATGAATTACACTTGCTTTGATTCATTTATGTGAAACAAAAGGAAGAGGAGAAACACAGACAGTCTTTGATCAATCCAGAGAGAAACTCTTTCGCGAATTTTCTTTAGTTGGTTTTTACTTTTTTGAAATAAAAAGATATGACAGATATGATATAACCCGGATAACCCCCACTTAAGTCCACCATCTACAACCCCCTCAAAACAAGTGACCCCCCCCCCGCACAAAGAGAGATAAAAACGGCCCTGAAAAACCGAGGGGGAAACAAGGAGAGAGAGAGAGAGGGAGAGGAGAGAGGAGAGGGGAAAAGAGGAGAAAAGAGAGAGAGGGGAGAGAAGAGAGAGAGAGAGGGGAAAAGGGGAAGGAGAGAGAGAGAAAGAGAGAGAGAGAGGGGGGGGGGGGGAGGTGAGAGAGAGGGGAAGAGAAACACAGGTGTGGGGGTGTGTGTTTGGTTTATGTGTTTGGCAGGGGTGTTTGTTTAATGTGTTTACGTGTGTTTGCGTATTTGAACATTTACGCGTAATGCATACACATAATATCTGTTATTGAAAAATTATTTTTCTAAGCTATTGTTACAAAGATGCGAACTGGTAACCCACGCCGCCCTTAGCATTGGAAACGAGACATTAAGGGAGATGTACAGTGCTTTTCTCACGCAGCGATTGGTCCTTGAACCCATAAGCGTCAGCCTTTCAATGGTCATTTCCACATCCGTGTTCGAATGCAGATTGGTTCTTGTCGATAGATTCTGATGGCCTATAATTTTTGGGATGAACCTCCCTCGCTCCTTGTACTCCCTTCGGTTCCTGCCCTTTGTTATTGTCGTCTTTCCCCGTCTTCTTTTTCCCTTTACCTCCTTTTTTTCATTTTATTTTCCGGCTCCTTTTTATATCCATTTCTTTCTCCTTCCTTTTCTTCCTTCTATTCCCCGGTTTTCTCTCCCCTTCTCTTTCCTTCTTTTCTTTTGTACTCTGGCTCTCCCTCCTTTCCTCATTTCATTAACCCCCATCATCACCACCATCACCATCAATTTTCATCATCTCACCTATCATCATCATCATCACCATCACCATCAGTATCACCAAAAACCAAACCCCCTTGATCATCATCATCATCATCCACAACATCACCACCACCACCAACACCACCACAATGATCATCATGAACGTCATTACCTCGGCGTCGTCGTCATCATAACAATATCATTATCCCTTTTTTCCTCTTCGTTTTCCCTACTTCCTTCCCAAGCAGTGCGAATCAGTTGTTAACTGACTGACGCGTACTATATATTGCCTCGATTTTATTTAGACTTATGCGAAAAGCTGGCTAATTTCCGACCAGATATTGCATTTCGGTCTGTGGTAACTCCTGTTTCTCTCAGCTTAATCAGGGAGTATCAGTGCTGGATTGAGACTGATCTCGGGATTAATTCTGGAGCTAGAAATCAACCTGAACTAGAACAATAGAAATTATATTAATGGAAGATATAATTCTACTGAAAGAGAGAGAGAGAGATGAATAGATTTATGGATAAATAGAATAACAGACAGACAGATGATACATATAGAGATAGATAACTGAATAGATTGGTAAATAAATATGTGTGTCTATATAGTATATGTAATTATGTTTATATATATACACATATATAAACATATACATATATAGATAGACTGATAGACAGATAGCTAGATAGATATAGATATAAACAGATATAGATAGATAAATAGATATGCATATATTTATAGATGCGAGAACAGCGAGAGAGAGAGAGAGAAGAGCGGGGGGGAGAGGGAGAGAGAGAGAGAGAGAGAGAGAGAGAGAGAGAGAGAGAGAGAGAGAGAGATGAGGGGGATGGAAGAAAAACAAGAAGACGAAATGGTGTGGTTGGTGAAATAGTAAAGCTCATATATTTCTCAAAAAAATCTAAAGCAACCTATATCCATTTCAATTTTTCCCCAC
>NC_051397.1:27330483-27332983 GCF_015228065.2 Penaeus monodon
TTTTTATTATTATTATAATATTTTTGATTATTATTTTTTTATTATTATTATATTATTATTAGTATTATTATTATTATTATCATTATTATTATTATTATTATCTTTACTATTGTTTTATCATTATAATTTTTTTTACTCTTATTATTATTATTACTATTATCATTATTATTATTATTATTATTATTATTATTATTGTCATTATGCATATCAGTATCGTTACTATTATCATTTTTATCATTATCATTACTATCATTATTTTATTGTTATTCTTATATTATTGTTATTATCATTATTTTTAAATATTATTATTATTATTATTATTATTATTATTATTATTATTATTATTATTATTATTATTATTATTATTATTATTATTATTATTATTATTATTATTACTATTATTATAATTATCATTATTATTATTATCATCATCATCATCATCATCATCATCAACATCATCATTATTATTATTATTGTTGTTATTGTTGTTGTTGTTAGTATCTTTATCATCGTCACCATCATCATAATCATTATTATTATTTTTACCATTACTATCATTATCATTATCATTGACATTATCATTATTATCATTATAATCACTATCATTATATAATATTCGTTATCAGTTTCATTATTATTATCATTATTATTGATATTATTGATATTCATATCATTATCATCATTCGTATATTATCATTTTTATTATTATAATCATATTCTTTGTTAGTGGCATTTTTATTAACATTAGTAGTAATAGTAGTAGTAGTGGTGGTAGTAGTAGTAGTAGTACTAGTAATGCTATTATCATTATTACTATTATTATTATCATTATTATTATGATTATGATTATTATTATCATTATTATTATTATTATTATTAGTAGTAGTAGTAGTAGTAGTAGTAGTAATAGTAGCAGTAATAGTAGTAGTTACTACTGGTATTACTATTTTTGTTATTATTTTTGTTAATGAAAATAATAATATTATTATATATAATAATAATAATAATAATAATAATAATAATAAATGATGTTTAATAATAATCATAATCATAATTATAATTATAATAATAATAAAGATTATTATTGTAATAATAATAATAACAACAACAATAAATAATAATAATAATAATAATTATAATTATAATGATAATAATTATTATTTTTACTACTGTTTTTGTTTTACTATTATTATTATTATTATTATTATTATTATTACAATTATTATTATTATTATTATCATTATTGTCATTATTGTTTTTTATTATATTATTATTATTATTATTATTGTTATTATTATTATTATATTTATTAAATATTGTTATTATTATAATTATTATTATTATCTTTTCATTATTATTATTATTATTATTATTTATTATATTATTATATTATTATCATTATTACTATTATTATTGTCATAATCATTATAATTATAATAATAATAATAATTTTTATTATTATTGTTATTATTTCACTATTATTATTATTATTATTATTATTATTATTATTATTATCTTTATTATTACTATTTTTACTATTATTATCATTGCTATTACTAAGCTATTTTATCATTATTATTATTATTGTTATAATTATTATTATAATTTTTATTATTTTATTATTTTTATCATTGTTGTTATTATTATTATAATAAAAAATATTATTATTATTTATTATCATTACTATTATTTTTTGTTATTATTATTATTATTACCATTATCCTTATTAGTATTATTGTTGTTGCTATAGTTATTATTATTATTAATAGTAATAACGAAGAAGTAGAACAGTAGCAAATGTATTGATAATGATAATGATAAAAATCGAACCAATAAGTAGTAATGACAATGATGATAATAAAAATAATATTTATGATAATAGAAATAATGTTTACCATTTTTATTATCATTATAATTCATGTTATTATTATCATTGTTATTATCACTCTCAAAATTGTTATTATTACCATTATTGTTATCATCATCATCATTATTATTATTATTATTATTATTATTTTTATTATTATTATTATTATTATTATCATATCATTTTTATTTGTTACAATTTTTGTTAGTACTAGTATTATCATTGCAATTATTGTTATCAATATTATTATTGTTATTATTACTATTATTATAATTGTTTTTATTATCATTATTATTATTATTATTATTATTATTATTATTATTTATTTTTGGGTTATTATTTTATCATTTTTATCATTTTATTTCTTTTAATATTATTATTATCATCATCATCATCATCATCATCATCATCATCATCATAATTATTATTATAATTATTATTATTATTATTATTATTATTATTATTATTATTAATTATTGTTATTATTATCATTATTATTAATATTATTATTTTTTATTATTATTATCATTATTACTATTATTATTACTATTATTATTATTATTATTATATTATTTTTATTATTATTATTATGATTATTTTTTTTATCATTATCATTATTATTATTATCATTAT
>NC_051397.1:27390483-27392983 GCF_015228065.2 Penaeus monodon
ATATATATATATATATATATATATATATATATATATATATATATATATATATATATATATATATATATATATATATATGCAGGTGTTTGTGTATGAGCGACACAAGAGGTTGGGAGCGCCGCTGTCACCAGATGTGAGCGATACGAGAGATGGACTTGGGAGGGTCAATTAAAGGGGTTTTATCTTGCTGCTTTATTGTTAAAGGTAGATGTGAGACCCCCAAGATACCCCCGTATCCCTGGGTCGAGGACGAGGTGGTGGAGCTGGACCCTGTGTGGCTTGGCCTGTCTGCCGTGTCTCTCTCCCTCACTGTCTTACGAACGTGTCCTTTTATGTGGCGGTTCCCTTCGAGGGAGGATGTTTATTCCTGTGCGAAAAGAGAAAGCCGGGCCGTATCAGCGCCCTGCTAGGACGGAAGTGTGAAGTGTACCATCCGGTTTTGCTACGTATTGTTGACATCGTTCGGCCACGCGCAAGGCTCGTCCTCGAACCGTCTGCAACGCTTGAAACACTGCAGTAGGGGTTCTGTTCGGTATCTACGGATAGTTCCTGGTAATCCGATGGTCGCTAGGGTCGCCGCATGCCAGGGTAGCGGGTGTGGTGGAGATTTCGCATTGAGGTGCAACATTCAGTATCGGGGAGGGTTACATCGTCTTCAGAAGCTGAAATATAAGTGTACCAGGCCAGTAAAAGGGCTAGGAGGGAGATATATATGCCAATCACCTTAATAAGTTGCAAGGAAAAATGAGAGCATAATAAGAACAATTTGTCACAAGAAGGGTAAAGTGTCAAGTAAAGGTGTTAATTAATTGGATTTGTCACGATCAGAAGAGAGAAAAATTAATTGGTTAAGAATTCCATATTTTGGGCTAAATAGACTTCGAACACATATGCTTCGAATATATTCACCAAAACCCTGAACTAAAGAAGCATACATTCCAGCATTACTGAGGACAAGATATCGAACTGCGAGAGAACGTCATGAAAGCGATTCGGGTTCAGTTATAAGTTATAGGGATGGCATTTAGTAAAATTCATAATCTTAGAGTGAATTCCGTGTAGACTGAGAAGTAGGTAGATAAGAGGTTAGTCAGGTGATCTAAATCTATGAGTGAATGAGCGGCCAAGTAACACCGCAAATAGGAAGAAATAATGATATAAAGAATACAACATGTACGTAAATACACAGAATATAACAATGCGCAAGTAATGAAGTAATTACTAATAGGCATACCATCATAAGAAAAAAAACTAGATAGTTTCATTAATTCATGAATAATATGATGAGAACAACCGAACATAACAATAATTAATTAAACTCGAAGGTAATAATTTGTTCTTGGATAAATAATATATATTAAACTTGCGATGTGAGGACAAAAATGTTAATAGACAGAAAAATACTAATAGCACAATGTATCAATTACAGGATGGTTAAGCAAGGGAAGGAAGTGTGAGGTGAGGGTGTGTGTCGCTTAAGTTTGATCTTTGTGTGTGACTTCGTTTGTTGTGTTTAAAAAAAATATTTGACAGCGAGTGTAGTATAGATTTAGTTGTGTGTGTTCGCTGAGTAGCATGTACTTGAATTTGAAAGAAGGCAACTTGTATGCAAGGTGTGGGTGGGTATTGGGAGGGTAATATTTAATCTGGCACTAATAGGTACACTTACTTTTAATAGTAACGAGGAAGTATTGGTGGTGGTAAGTAGAATTGTGATTTCATGGCTGTGCTGACGAGGGTTCACGGGGATTTGGCGAGGTGGAGATTTGGATTTACAGGCGTGACTGGTCAGCACGAAGCAGTAGAACAGACTTGGTTTGGGTCAGAAGAGTTGGTAGCGATGACTGGGCGTTAAGGGAGGCGAGGATGCACTTCAGCAGGGGTAGCGTGTCGGTAGATGGCGTGGATCGGCAACAGGCGTCGTCAGGGAGCGTGGCGGTAGGTGAATTAGCGTTGGCGTTGTGAGGTTCTTGATCACCGCTGCCATCAGAATATGAGCGACACGGGAGGTTAAGAGCACCGCTGTCACCAGATATGAGCGACACGAGAGATGGACTTGGGAGGGTCAGTGAAAGGGGTTTCATCTTGAAGGAAGGAAGATGTGAGACCCCCAAGATACCCCCGTATCCCTGGGTCGAGGACGAGGTGGTGGAGCTGGAACCTGTGTGGCTTGGCCTGTCTGCCGTGTCTCTCTCCCCCACTGTCTTACGAACGTGTCCTTTTATGTGGCGGTTCCCTTCAAGGGAGGATGTTTATTCCTGTGCGAAAAGAGAAAGCCGGGCGGTATCTGCCCAAGGAAAAGGGCACTTGTTTGGACGGAGGTGTGAAGTGTACCACCCGTCTGGCTACGTATTGTTGTGTGTGTGTGTGTGTGTGTGTGTGTGTGTGTGTGTGTGTGTGTGTGTGTGTGTGTGTGTGTGTGTGTGTGTGTGTGCTTGTGTACTCGTATATATGACGGCGTGGACTGCACATATCGGTATTATACTCTGCGATATAGTTT
>NC_051397.1:27417983-27422983 GCF_015228065.2 Penaeus monodon
AAGAGTCTTGTATATTGACATTGATACCATGGTCTTTGCCAACAAGTGTCCTAAGTGGCTTCAGCCGCTCCCACAGCCTTTTCTTCAGGTTTCTGATGAACTCTGCATCAATGACAATCACCCCAAGGTAATTATATTGATGGCAGAGATCTAGCTCAATGTCATTTATATGAAACCTTGGCAGAGGTATTGTTTTTGGGTTAAGAGCCTTGGTATTTTTCAGTCGAGATTATCAAGCCACACTCAATAGCCCTTGCTGAGAGTATATCTAGAATCTCTTGCATTCTTTCCTCGGATGAGGATTTAATGCAAATATCATCGGCATAGCAAGTAATGGAGTCATTGCCCTCAAGTGGTATATCGCCTAGTAATCTATGCATTAAGATATTAAATAGCATGGTACTAAGTACACCTCCCTGAGGTGTGCCGAGTTCAAATACTTTTGTATGAGTACTCTTAATACCCCTGAAGAGAACCTGAACCGACCAATTCGATAGATACATTTGAATCCATGTTAACAGTTTTCCCTGAATACCAAAACTAGCTAGTTGCTCTAGAATTATTTCTCTCTTTGCAATATCAAAGGAAGATTTAAGATCAAGAAATACGGTTTGCATGCCTGGGTTTGTGTTTGTTAAGTATTCTGCAAAACAGTGCTGAAATCCATACAGTCTGGGGGATAACTTAGCATTTATGCGATACATAAGCCTGTTCAGTATTATCTCTCAAGTACTTTGCACAGACAGGAGGTCAAGGAAATGGGCCTGCATTTGTCAGTATTAGGTTTAGGTATGGGAATGATTAAGCTTTTAGTCCAAGAGCTTGGGATGATTCCTTGTGATAGGCTGAGTCTATACAGGAGCAAAAGTGGGTTGCCTGGTACCTGAGCAATGTGGCGAAGGACGCTCTAAGTAATGCCATATTCGCTAGGGGTGGTTGCCTTACCTTTCAGAAGGGCATTACTTAGTTCTCACTCGGTTATTTCGGCAAGGTCGGAGGGGTCAATAGCAGCACAGGCTACTGCTATATTAAAGTTCCTATCTATTTTCGACTTGTCGAGTTGATCTTTTACCCCTTGTGTGAGGGAGTTTAGCTGAGAATTCCTGGTCAACTGCTCTAGCAGCATATTAGCCTGCTCTTGTGGACTGTGGAACCACGGTTTTGTGAGAGTTTTACCTGTCAGCCTATTAATTTTTCTCCACATGTCAACCACAGAAGTTTGACTATTGATCCCTTGCAGGAATTGCTCACAGTGTTTACTACGAATCTGAGTTTTTAATTCTCTGAATTCCTTGTTGGCTTTAAGAAATTGCAGAAGATTATCTATCGTCTTACTATCTTTATAACAATTAGCAAGCTCCTTGACCCGTTTATGTTCCTTGGCCAGAATAGGATCATTGATCCACCTCGATGCATGGGAGACCTGGGGTCTCTTTTTCTTCGAGAGTTTTCGTGAACAGATCCATGTGTTATAGTAGTCAGTGACAACTTTGATTAAATCCTGAGAGTATTTTTCAACAGTTGTTATTTCATAGCTCAAACATGAACCTACCGTAAAAAAAAAAAAATACCAGTCATAGTCCCGTGCCTTGAAGTTTAGGCAGGCCAGGTGGGATAATTATTCTGAGCCTAGGTGATTTTGGGGCTGAGTCGTTGTTGACAGTATAGTCTGTTCGGATTGCAAAGTGGTCACTAACTAACTCTCGTACCAGTGAAGTACAGACATTACCATGAACTAAATTTTTGCCAAATACGTAGTCCAACCTGCCACCTCCGAAATGAGTCTCTGCTTCTGTGTCATATACTGTCAGTGATCTACTATTGATAAAATGCTTGAATTCTTCCCCATTACTATTACGCTGGTTGTCTCCAAAGTGTGGATGCCTTGCATTGAAGTCGCCCATGCATAACGTGCCTTGGTTGTGAAAATTGGGGAGAGAACTAGCCAGAAATTTAGAGTATCTGGCATATACATTATACAGTGAAAAATACCCAGAGGCAGTCTGGATTTTTAAATGATGAAATTGAACATCAGTGTTCTTGGATTTTTTAAACTAATTTATGTGGCAGTGTTACCTTTACACATGTCAACAATCCAGTCATGGTTGTATTCACATATAAATAATACCCCTTAAGTGCACGTGCTATTTTCATCTTAGCAGCGGCATATAACATCAATATTATATTTACAGATGTAAAATTCTAGATCATTCAGCCATGATACGAATTTGATTGTGCGTTTATCCATAAATGAATAGTGTTTTAGTAGGCAACCTGTACACGATGCTGTTATATCCTCTGATATTACGAATTATAGATTCACATAAGAAACATATAACTTTATGATTATGGATTTCATTACAGATGGTAGTCGTAAACTGAAAATTACTTTTAACCATTTCAAGCATTTGGTCTTCGCTTTGTTCCACTTCTCAGCACAGTCCCTTCCGTTTTTGTGTCAGATGCACCTGAGGGGCTGGTTGCGTCACTGGACTCGACGTCACAGGGTTCCTGATTTTGTTCGTGGCTGCTGTCAGCGCTGACACGCCCATTCTGGTTATCAGCACTGGCGGTCTGACATCGATTCTCCTCGTTCGTTCTTTTATCACTAATGGTAACACTAGTATCACGACAATGACAGTCACTTTTGATTTTTTCCATTCCCTGCCTCAGCGTCGTTATTTCATTAATTAAGTTATTGTTTTGAGCTTTCAGAGCTTTCATTTCCTTTAGAAATTCAAGCACATTTACGTCGCCTTGGTCAGCTGGCGTGACGTCACTTCTGTCACATGGATTTGCGGGGGATTCCCCTGCCTGAGGGTGAGGGACGGTTGCCTCGGCTGTCGCCTGGGGAGGGAGGGGGGCGTGGTCTTCAATTCAGAGAGTAAGTCAGCTTTGCGGCCCGAGATACCCTCTGTGAAGATCAGCATTATCTTGTCCACCTTCTCCTCCAGCTGCGTAACCTTGTCACGTAGCTCGGTGGCCTCTTCACCCCCACTCGCCGGCAGCCGCGGGAAATCTCTGCGGCTGGTGACGTCACACAGGGCATGGTCGGGCGTTTCCCCGGTACGCTGGTCGCGGGTTGGGTTGGGAGGGCCGTCGGTCGGTGCTGGTACCTCAGGGGGTGGAGGGGGAGGGGACAGGGCAGGGAAGGCCGTGCACCCCCAGTGCCAGGCAGTCACACCTGTCATCCCACACCTGAAGCATGATGGGACAAAGACTGGTGCATCTGCAGTACTCTTTCCTTCTGGAGCACTGCGAAGGCACTCCTTAGCAGTATGTTGTCACCATATGCTGCACCAGCGGCCTTGCCCGTGCAATACTTAGCTACATGGCCACTTCCCATGCAGTTATAGCAGATCACAGGGGATGCCCTCCACGGCCTCACGTGGCTGCCGGGCATGTATTTTCCAAAGAAGTGGTATGTACTTGGAGATGGCTGCTCTCCTTTCCATATTATGCGGATGCGGTTTAGTGGTTGCCCACCCTTGTGCACTCTTATGGCCTTGTGAACTCCATCGAGTGCATACGCATTTTTAAGATCGAGATCCTTGTTGTAGTGTGTCACAAGGTATTCGTCATATTTTTCTCGTTTTTGTGGTTCATCACATAGTTTGAAGGTAAACTCCAATGATCCTTTAATAAGTTCGTCAATGTGTTTCTGCTGCGAGCGAGCGACATACACATACGGTGAGGAGAGAGTGTCTCCTGCACAAGGTCGAGGGGGGTGCCCCCCAGGGCCGGAGGGTCGTTGCCGAGGTCCTGCAGCCATTTCATTTTTTTTCGATTTCGTTGTACCTTCAGGGAAGGCGAGGCGGACATAATTCTTCTTTGGTGCAAGTGGTGTCTTACCGGCATTGTTGGGCTTTCTTTTTTTCTTTGCTTTCGACTTCACTAATGTGATGCTGTCACTTTCCTCCTTCAGCGTCGCCCACCAGGGAGTCGGGATCACATTCAGCGCATGCCCGTTGCATGGCAATGGATTCAATAGGACTATCCACTGAACTACAGGCTGAAGCGCATTCTTCAGCCGCGGGAGGGGTGGGACAGTTATCCACCGAGTCCTCCCCTTCAGTGTTTACATTGTGGTTTCCCCCATCGTGGGGGTGATTTCAGCGCCTGGCCCGCCCGGCTCGCCCGCCTCGTGACAGGTGATATATAGCGCTCGGGACAACGGGGCACTCAACTCTAACGGTTACCACAGCAGTACTTGGTACTCGGTAGAGGAATTATTTCAAATTCCCTTACAAGCATAACTATTATCACATCACTACTGTCATGTCACTGACTTGCGGATTATATGAGCACCAAATGTTCATGAACTACTTGTACAACTTTCTCGTATATGACGCAAGGTTTGTGTGTAAGGGACGAGGGCACCGGAGCACAGGCACCACACGACCTCCCCGTATGAGGTCACGGTGTGTACTGATGTTTTAGGGTAAATTGAAAGTTGTGTTGTGGCCCGTAGATTTACAACTCTGCGAGTTTTACAAGAATGCCAAACATTAAATATTAAGGAT
Source organism: Penaeus monodon (assembly GCF_015228065.2). Taxonomy (NCBI): domain Eukaryota; kingdom Metazoa; phylum Arthropoda; class Malacostraca; order Decapoda; family Penaeidae; genus Penaeus; species Penaeus monodon. Next base: position 27,422,507 of record NC_051397.1, read on the forward strand.
ATGATCAATTATGATTTATTCTTGTTTGAGCTATTCTAAGGAGAAATTTAGTGATTTTATTGTGTCACAAAAGAGTAAAATATATATTCATATGTGCATATACTGTGTGTAATATATATATATTATATATATAATATATATATATAATATATATATATATATATATATATATGTATATATATCAGACATTAGCTGACGAAACACCTGACGACTGTGGATTTTCTTGCGTACAAAATACAAATCATGAAATCATTTCAGGAGAACGCCCCAGAATTAGGGAAGCGGGCGCTAGATTATTGCATCGGTATATGTATGTATGTGTACATATAATATATATATATATATATATATATATATATATATATATATATATATATATATATATATATATATATCAGACATGAGCTGATGAAGCACATGACTGTGACCTCCCACTCGTTATCTGCATAATAGCTGCCGCAACCTTGGATAATTTGA
>NC_051397.1:27427983-27437983 GCF_015228065.2 Penaeus monodon
CACGTCCACAGCGAACGGCAAAAAATGCGCAAGAAACCGGTAAAAAGTAAGTCGTCCGTAATCATGCAATAAAGTGTTATAGATTGTGATTGAAATTCTTACTTGTTACATATTTCGAAAACTATAATAGTTTGACAATATAATATAAGCAATGTAAAAAAAATAAAAATACGATCGTCTTCCGTGCGCCATCAATGTATATATGCCTATAGCCTTTCGATGCTCTGACGAAGCCAAACTGTCTAAGCAATTGCATATTAATTATCAACATTGAGGCTGGACTTGAGAATGGATAATTTCCATAACGTAAAAAAAATATTTTATGTGGCGTAGAAAACCCGTAACTTTATTTAGTTACCCTGTATTTTTTTTTTTTTTTCGTTTTCTGTAAATAATTTGGGATTAGTTGGAAGCAGCACCGACCCACACTTGTGACAAAACGGATGAATGTTTGTTTAGGGTAATGAATCTAAAAAAGAATATTTATTGATGTTTTTGCTTTTAATTTTACTTTATATTTAGACGGAGAAAATTATATGTACGTGAACGACAATCGGCTCGACGATTTACGTTGCGTAGTGTACGGATTGAAAAATGCATCGTTAGTTTTCCTATATTCATGCATTTATTAGTTAATGATCGACCACTTCTAACAAAATAATTTTTATTTAGTTTAGTCCTTTATTTACCACCCTGACCAACTGCACAGGCATGGTCATAGCATATAATAGTATTACATTTGAATTTTAGGCTATAGCGTTATTGTGATAAGTACTATATTAGTTGAAGGACAGGAATAATTACACAGTCCTTTATCAACTCGTCTGCCACGCCGGCGTACAGCTTGGGCTGGAAAGGCATTGCAACATTTGATATGCAGTCATGTGATATTACATTCCAAATTTAGATACACCATAAGTATATCTTCTAAAATATCAGATGATATGAATTAGTTACATAGTTCTCCGTACCTCATGCTAGGAGGTCTGAAAAGGCACTCTGAGATATAAAGTACAAGCGTTCGCATGTATTCTTCATTACACAGTTTACACTTAGATTCGACGTTACAGCTTATAAGTTAAGTAAGTTTATTTACCACCCTGGCTATCTGCTCAGGCGTGCAATCATGATTACAGTTTTACATATACCTGACATAGTACAGTAGTCTGTAACTACTGTAATTGTACAAGGTAAAATAGAAATAGAAATCATACATCATACAAAAAATATTACTTTCATATGCTTTTGGCACTGTGTTTAAATAACACTGTTATTTGTTTACGGTAGTTATTACATAGTAAATTTAGGGTATAGTACAAGTATATCTTCCAATGTATCAGATGAAATGAAATATTCACATAGTTCTTTATACCTCATGTTAGATGGTCTGAAGGGCTGTATCACGTGACATTCCGAGATATAGTGCTCAAGCGTTCGTTTGTTTTCTTCGTTACAGTCTACATCTAGATTCATCTGCACTTCTTGCACCGTGCAGTTGCCAGTACATTCGTAACCTAAACGTATTCTGGCAATAACCATCTTGTTCAAAGATGGATCTCGATCCGTAGAGTTAAATGGGAAGTATTGCTAACATTTTTTTATGATAATCAATGCAAGCTCGTGTTGTTAATCACCCATTTTCTTTCATCGTTCATATTAAGAAATCGAATCAAAATATCTTAAGCTTTTTTCAGACACATTTTCTGGGTGACTTAATACTTTACTTATTTCCTGAACCGGTCATTTGTGATGGAAAACAACAACAGATTCACACATATTACACGTTAACAATTGGAACAAAATATAATTTTTCATTGAAAAAATTAACTTAAAAATATCTTGAATCCATTATAGATGTTTACTTATTTCAGTATTACCTTAGTTACCTATATAATTCTATTTTCTATGGATGTAATACTCAAAGAGAACAAAAAATATATGGCGGACTATACTAAATGAGTAGTTTTTTTTATAGTTGTTATTGGTTATTAAATCAAGTCATTATGATGAGGATGAGCAGGAGGAGGGGGAGAAAGTTAGAATGGGTGGTAATATCTATAGTAATGACAAATGAAATATTTATCATGACGATAATAGTAGCAAACGTAATGATGGTAATTACTATAATAATGATGATGATGATCATGACGATAACAATAACAATAATTATGACAATAATAGCAATAATAAAACTGTAATAACAGTGAAAACAACAGTGGTGGAAATTATTATAATACTGATAACAAAAATATTAATGATGATGATAAATATATTAATAATTGCAATAATAACAATAATGTTAATGATAAGAAAATATTGATAATGATGATGATATTATGATCATTATTATATTCATAATAATGATAACAATAATGACAATAATAATAATGATAATTATAATGACTATAATGATAATATAACAACAAACAACTACAACAAAAATATTAATATTAATGACATAACAAGAATAAAAAATAATAATCATAATAATACTATGTACATTAATACAGTAACGATGATGATAAGAATAAGAAAAAGAAGAAATTATAATAAAAATAATGACAATGAGAGTATAATAATACCAACAGCACAACAACAACGATAATAATAACAATAATATATGATGCTAATAATAAGAATGTTGATAATAATAAGAATGAGAATTCTACGGGCTTCCCTTCCGCGTTTGTGCGGGGTCATTTTTTACCAGTCTTTTCTTTGCGTCACATCCTCTTCCTTTCTCTCTATTGTCTTCAGGTCTTCATTGACATAGTTTTTCCATCTCGTCTTTGGTCTCCCCCTCTTCTTCTGCCCGACCTTTATCCCTATTATTTTTTCCTACATATCCCTCATCTCTCCTCTGTGGGTATCCTGACATAGGCCTTCTCTAGACCTTTGAAAAAAAAACTACTTTTGGCCTTCCCTGTACTTCTCTGTCAGTTGCCGCAATGCTAAAATGGCGTCGGCATTGCACCTACCGGGCATAAGACCAAATTAACACCTCTTCCTCAGTCCCTGTCTTGATTCATTTCCAGATCTGCAAGGCATGTGAGGTAAGTTTGATTACTCTATAATTGCTACAATCTTGTATGTCCCGCTTCCTCTTTAATATAGGGATCCATGTGCTGCTTCTCCATTCTTCTAGCATATCTTCCTTCATAACAGTTTTGAATAATAATGATAATAATGATGATGATTATGATGATAATAATAACGATAATAAAAAAAATAATAATAATGATATCAATAGTAATAGTAATACTAATGATGATGATGATGAAATATTAATAATAATAATAATAATAATAATAGTGATAATAATAGTAATAACAATAGCGATAGTAATCTTAACAGCAACATCAATGATAATGATAATACTAATACTAATAATACATAAAATAATAATAATAATAAGAGCAGCTACAACAATAATTCAGCTACAGCAATAATAAGACTGATAATAATGATGATGATGATATTAATGATAATGATCATGGATAATAAAAAAATAATAATGATAAAAAATACAACAAATACATGATAATGAAAATGGCAATAACAATAAAAACAACAATAATAATAACAATAATAGTATTGTTACTATAATAATAATAGTAATAAAGAACAATATTAATATTAACAATATTAATATCAATATAACAGTAATGAAAATAAGAATAATGATAAGAATTATCATAGAAATGATAACAATAATAATGATATTGCTAATAAAGATAACAATACTGTTAAAAATAATTATTATTGTACAAATAATAAGCTCTAGGGAGAAGCCGCTACTCAACTCCCGCCCCGGACAAAAAATTCTCTACGTAATCATGTCAAGGTATAGCGCACGACCGACATACAAGATGAATACTAACAGATACAGCCTAGGAATGATAAATTGCCAACCAGAGTGATGGATGCCGCTGAGCTGGGAGGGTGATAGAGGATGCATGGTACAGCCGGCTGGAGGTCTATTCAGGAGGACAGAGTGACCCTACGGTAAGCAGGAAGGATGTATCCATACTGAACGTTCAGGTTCTGGTAGTGTATGAGGAACATGCAACATGACAGGTACCCGACGAAGTACTTCTTCCTGTGGCCACAAAGTGGCACCTTCATTTTTGCCCCCTGCCACTGTCGATCTTGTTCGTATTAGCCAGCGATCTCAGAGTTGTGATTGACGGTGAGGTGCTCGCAGCTCTCCTGGGAGAGACAGTTATAGACCTTCCAGTTATTGAAAATCATGATCGATCCGGGGGCGATATGTTCCTTTAATTACTGCAAGGAGAGTCTCGCTGGTCCGATCTTCCAACGGAACGCGAAAGAGATCACGTGTCTCCCTGCAGATACCCACTGCTAGTCAATCACTATGCCCACATTGCATTTTCCGGACTTGCTATAACTATCATGACGATCCTACTTTAATTCCCGATCACACCCTGCTGATTCAGGGTACGTGGACCATCGGTGATACTCGCTGAACCCAGGATCAGCTCATGCCGGCCCATAAGTAAGTTCCGCAGAGCAGCAGGGTGAATAGTAAAACACTACCGTGTTGATATTATGATAGAAAAACCCAAATATACAAACTAAGTTCATTGAAAATGAGATAACGGTTTAGAAATTCTCTTGGGCTTCATCTTCAGGTCTGAAGAGGAAGGAGATAAGGATAAGTCCGATGTCCGAAGCTTAGCCTCGCCCGGGCTATAGCCATGAGGGGAGCCCGGCCTGTGTTGACTAATGCCGACTCGTTCACGTGTAGAGTGAAGAAGAAGGAGAAGAAAAAGAAGAAGAAGATGAAGAAGAAGAAGAGGAAGAAGAAGAAGGCTGGTGCTGACTCGGCTGAACCTAGTCCTTACCCGCCGTGGTACCCAACCACAGCAGTAACCCCCAGGCGTCAGTTGCAACTTCTCGCGCCTGGGCGGGGCGCGAACCGCCGACCCCTCGGATGAGAGGCCGACACGTTACCACTGTACTATCCCGGAGGCTAGAGGAAGGGGAGAGGACGGAGTATAAAATAAAGAAAGAAGAGGCAACGCGGTGAGCACGGGGTCAGGTGAGGACAAGTGAACGGATGTAAAGGTAGGTCCGATTAGATCGAGGAATCTAATGCGAAGGGTGGCCGCCATGAAGGAGAAGGCGGAGGATGAGGGAAGCGAGGAGCCTGTTGGCAGGAGAAAACCCACTGTTTCAATTGAAATTAGGCAGCTTGATTAGGATGATTCCAGCAGTTTTGAAATTGTTGTCTCATTTTCAATAAATCTAGTTTGTGCATCGTGGGTTTTTCTACCAGCAGCAGCGTCTAGACAGCCTCTTATGTTTCCTGACCACCACGACCTTATCGTACCTGAACCTCATTTCCGTGAGGTCCAGGTGTGGCGGCTGCCCTCTCCGACCGCAGGCCTCCTAAGAAGGAGGCCGTGTCGGTAAGATGGTGTTGCGGCTGACGGTGATCTCGCCCATGAAGTCGTCCATCGCGGCGTCATTGAATGCACGTCCGCACTGCCGCCGGCGGACCTGTGTCAGTGCTGCTGGGGACCATTTCATTAGACAATAGAGTGTATATTATCTTATTGACTTTATTAGTGTATTGTATTCATACTTTGCTTGCAATTTCTCTGGTACCTTTCATACCTTCCTCTGCTTTCGGGACCAAAAATGTTAGGGTTTGGAGGTTTCTGTGGCATACTTTCTATAAACATGCATAGTAAAAGGTGTATACTAGTGTTATGGTGATGATATCAGTGATATCTTTGTTATTTTCCTCCTTAATTTCTCTGGTGTCTTGGAGTGTTTCTGTCGCAATATATATATATATATATATATATATATATATATATATATATATATATATATATATATATATATATATATATATATATATATATGTGTGTGTGTGTGTGTGTGTGTGTGTGTGTGTGTGTGTGTGTGTGTGTGTGTGTGTGTGTGTATGTGTGTTTTATTTATATGTATTCATATATTATATATATATACATATATATATATATATATATATATATATATATATATATATATATGTGTGTGTGTGTGTGTGTGTGTGTGTGTGTGTGTGTGTGTGTGTGTGTGTGTATGTATACGCTGTAGTAGAGGGTAAAATGAATCCAGTGATACCACTATCGTCGCTCATGGAAAGTTATTCTTATTTATCGAAACACGGAATTTTTTTTTAAGGATTTAAACAATTGCTTTCATTTAAGAACCCATGCATAAATGCAACAATCTCCTGTAAATAGTGAAACTCTATGAATTTTGGGTAAACTTAGAAATGACGCCTAACACCGATTTTCCGATGAACAATATATGTTTCTTCGTGTCTCGAACGAATCTAGCACTCATTTCCCTCGGAAACGAAACACTGCTACGATATCGGCTCCGATAGGTGAGGAAGACCTGATACATATCAGGGAATGGGGGGGGATTTCGAGAAATATCGGTAAAACACGGGAGAGCACAATATATCCACTCGCTTCCAGGTTATATAGGGGGCTTCGCTCCTTTAACCCCCCTCCTTTTTTTTGGGGGGGGGGCATCTCCCCCTCCCCCAATCGTAGGTTCCGGCAGATCCAGTAACAGTTTTACCCGCACCTTACCTCAAGCATTATCTCGAGGTCTTCCAGGTCGTCGTTAGGGGAGTTCGTGATCGCTCTAAGCCGTTCCCTATCATGCAACGTAGGATTCGGTTTCGCGGCCTCGACGGACTGATGTTTGTCGGCGTCTTATAGTTCGGGAACAGCATTTCAATAGGCAGTACACCGTGATTTCTTCGATGTAACAAACTCGCGTCGTCATTTCGATGATGTTCTGCAATGAAATCGGAATATTGATTATCACACCCGACACACTGCGTAGCCATGATGGAAATTATTTGAATTTCAATCGCCTTTTTCTAGGCCCAGCTTCTATTGTCACGTGATGATCTTTTATATCTGATTGGTTCTGTTGTGCTGGACGTCACTGCTTATGGTCATGTCACTTTCCAGCGGTAATTGGCTCATTTGATTTCCCTAGCTTACGTCATATGCTACGAATTCGTTCGTTTTTTTGTCACTTTCAAGGACTTTTTGTCATATTGTCGCGGCGCTGGGGACTAACGTTGCTCCATTTCCTGGATTTTACATCTTCTTTATTACCGTTATTATTAATTTGCGAATAAAATCATATTGAAGAAAACTTTCATAGAATGATGTGTTCTACTACTTGTAAGCTCAGATTCTGTATGTAAGGTCATTTCTAATAATACTGAATTTTGTCGACCATGTAAATACTTTCTCGAAATATTACCATACAAGTATGAGTATATTAATTTTATAAATGTTTTTGATTGGACTTAAGAAAAGTACCACAGTCATCCATAAAGGCCCATTTTCTATAAGAGTGATAAAAAGAAAATGAGCTTGGATATATAACTATAGTAGATCGACAGAAATATGTTACTTCAATCACTCACGTAATCTTTATGAAAATACATTTATAATGCTACTGATAAGACAAAAGTAGTGATAATGATAATGGTGATAATAATGACATGATAATAGTAACGGAAACAATGATAATGATAATAATTATAAAAATAATAAACGGTGATGATGATGATGATGATGATAACAATAATGTTTATAATAATGATAATCAATAATTATGTGATCATGATGAAAATGGTATTAATAATGAAAATGCTGATAATAATAATGAGGATGATATGATGATGATGATAATAATAATAATATTAATGATGATGATGATGGTGATGATGATGATGATGATGATGATGATGATGATGATGATGATGATGATGATGATGATGATGATGATGATGATGATGATAATGATAATGATAATAATAATGATTATAATAATAATAATAATAATAATAATAATAATAATAATCATAATAATAATAATAATAATAATAAAAACAATACAATTTTACTACTATTATTACTAATAATAATGATGATAATAATATATCTAACAAAAATAATAATGATTATAATAACAATGATCTTAATAATGATTATGGTAACACCAACAACAATAACGATGATAATGGTGATTATAGTGATAATAATAATAATGGCATAGTAATGATAACAGTAATAACAACAGTAATGATAATGATAATATAACAATAACTGGAAATCTAATAATAAAAATAATAGCTATAATGATAATACTGAAAATAATATATAATGTAATAATAATAATAATAATAATAATAATAATGATAATAATAATAATGATAATAATAATAATAACAATAATAATAATAATAATAATAATAATAATAATTCATGAAAATGATGGTAATAACAAGAATGATGATGATGGTGATGATGATAATGATGATGATGATGACATCAACAACATTAATAGTAATAAAACAGTAATAATAATGATGATAATAAATAATGCTTAAGAGATAGAATTAGAAATTACTTACTAATGAACGACAACTAGTTGAGATCTCAGACAAAATGAAAGTCCTAAGGTCGAAATTTGAACTGTAGACTTACAGAGTTTATGAATGCCTGCACCTCACACGGAATGCTTTCGCACTCCGTGTGATCGAGTATGTGGTCAACAAACATAAATATCGTTCTTTAGTTAAATAATTAATTTCTCTCGATTATAGAGATTTATGTTGTTTCATCTGCAACGAATTTAACGCGTTCGTGATTTTATCTTATCACGAATATCATTTAATTTTATCTCGTTTCTTCCCTCGCCCAGACCTGACCTCGCTTTCTCTTTCGCTTGTGGTCAGAGGAAAACGAGGGAAGGGTCAAGACATGACCACTTGGTTCCCTGAAATTTGGTTGTTGTTTTGTTGACGCCTTGGGGATTAACCATAGCATTGTTACATTGCTTTTTGGTGACACGTTCTATCGGCGCTAGAACGGAGCGTGTAACGCAATATTATTAAAATTTATTATATTGAATATTGCGTAAGATCTCCCCCATATCATAGTGCACAGGATTGCTGATATTTCCCTGGGGTTGCGTGAACATGTAATAGATCTGCGCTCCGACATTCGAAAAGCAGGTACAGGTAAAACCGAAGCTATTCGTTCGATCGGCAACTTTGAGTTGGTGTGACCCATGGTTGCGTCCCTTAATTAATGTAGGACGACGGTTTAAGCTAGAATCATTATTTGCTTATTAATCACACCCTTCTCACTCTCTTGAAGTCGCTTGCATGTTTTGGATATATCCTAAGCAATTGTGTGATTCGTGATAATTTAAATATCTGTAAGGAATGTCGTGAGTGCCCATCACAGATACGCAGAAAAGAGTAGGATATTTATAGATTTTCCTGGCTCAAGTCGCTTCAATCAATGTACAGCCTTTTGGGTATAGGATCCCCCGTCGATGAAGTCTAACATGCATAGCTAGACATGTACCTCGGCATTTCAGATTGCTTACACCGAGAAGGTTTGCTTGTTAAATAGCTTGCAAATATTTTTTCATGTCACCATTCATTCATGCATACATTCTGTCGCATATCATTAAATGTTGAATTCAATGTGGTAGTTGAAATAATTTTATGTAACTAGCATTGCTAATTTACTTCAGTTCAGTTAATATTCATGTTTCTGATTCATTCTCTGTGTGAGATCACTCTCGCTTTCCCTGTCATTCACGCTACCTGTCACTCACATACACATACACACACACACACTCACCTCACTCATCCACGCAGGACAAAAGACACTGAAAACTTTTCATTAATAGGGTTGGTTGCTGTCTTAGTGCCGGCGTAAAGATTTATGATGTATCTCTTTAGGCCGCAATTTTATCAGTCTTGACGAGTGACTTGTACATGATGTACAAATTACATTTATTTCTTCTCTGTGTGACGACAGTGGTTCAAGTAAATCCTTGCGGATTGCCGTTGTCGTTTCCCTTATCTACTCTCATATCTATCAGAGACGGTTGGTAGATCAAGCCAGTTGCATGTGGATCACTACTGACG
>NC_051397.1:27440483-27445483 GCF_015228065.2 Penaeus monodon
GTATAATCAACCAATGATAATTATAAAACAATATCTTACAGGTATGATGCTGTCTCCGAATATGCCATTATATACTGTAAATCGTCAACTCTCCGTTTTTTTGTTTTTTTTATATACTAAATTCATAATCTCATCAATGATAACGATACTAAGAAATACGTTAAATCTAATAAGTACATTCCTGCGTCTTTCTACCTAAGCGTTTGTTCGCTGACAGAGGACGCAAAGGACTGCCTCGCGTGCTTCGTATGAAGAAGGCCACTGAGTCGTGTGTGCTCGTCACTCCTAAAGAGCCTTGAAAATTTTCAGACCCTTAATAAACTGTGATAACTGTAATACTAAGGATTATAATAACACTTGTATAAATGATGATAATAACATTAATTATTATTATTATTATATAAGCAATAATACTAATATCAATGATAATAATAGAAACAATAGTAATAATGGTAATAGTAATGGTAATGATAACAATAGTAAAGATACAATGACTGAAGATGATAATAATGATTATAACAACAACAATAATAATACTATTAAAACTATGAAGATGATAATTATAATGGTAATGATAATGACATTAATAATAAGATTAATAATTATATGATGAGAATGACAGTGAAAATCCCGCTATTACTGTTGGTAAAGACGATGATACTTTTACCATTGCCACCAAAAATAATAAAACCATAATGATAAAAACAGTAAAAATATTATTATATCATTATCACTACCGTCATAATATTAACAATTACAACATCAACAACAATGACCAGTAGTAGTAGGAATTACGATAATGATGATATTAATGGTGACCTCAACTACATGAATGATATTCAAACAAAATGATATGAACAACATTGATGGTGGTGATAAAACACGATCACAGTCATCCTTTCCATTTTTTTTCTATCTGATTAAGGAGAAGAAAACTTTTTTCTCCTTGATCAGATATTTAAGTCCACAATCAGTAATCTGCCATACATAGTAAATCAGCTTATTTATATCACTCTTTCATTGTTATTCGAAAACATCGATGGTATATACTTCGTCACTGCTGTTCAGGAATGACTCTCTGTTAAAGAAAAATAAGATACCTTGCTCTCTTTTCGACGATGTACGATACTATCGTGACGTTGGTTGTGACAGCGGGATGCCCGAAGTATGATAACGAACCTCGGCACTTTCTTCTGTCGTGGGAAGGTGTTTCCGGCGGTGGGGAAGGTTCGAATTTCAACTCAGTGTGGCGTTGAGATGTCAAAGGAAAGTCGGGTTGGGGTTGGTTGGCTTGAGAGGCGGAGAACGAGGGAGATTAGCATTTCATATATGTTTATACATATACATATATATATATATATATATATATATATATATATATATATATATATATATATATATATATATATATAGAGAGAGAGAGAGAGAGAGAGAGAGAGAGAGAGAGAGAGAGAGAGAGAGAAAGATAACATATATATAAACATATACAAATTATATATATATATATATATATATATATATATATATATATTATATATATATATATACATATATGTATATACATATATATGTATATATATAATATATATATAATTATATATATATATTATATATTTATATATATATATATATATATATATATATAATATTATATACATAATATATATATATATATATAATATATTTTTTTTTTTTTTTTTTTTTTTTTTTTTTCAAGTGCCCTGTCCCACAAGGAAATTGGCGATCATGGATTTTCCATGATTTTCTTGGCAATTTAGAGCGGTGGTTTGCCGTTGCCTTCCACCCGGTGTTTTTATCGAGTCACCTTCTCTATTTACCCGGGTCTGTGACCGGCACTGACTTGGGCTGGCTTGCCCACCCAGCGGCTAAGTAGGCAAACGAGGTGAAGTTCCTTACCCAAGGCAACAACACGCCGGTCGGTGACTCGAACCCTCGAACTCAGATTGCCGTCGTGACATTCTTGAGTCAGATGCTCTAACCACTCGGCCACCGCGGCCTCTCTCTCTCTCTCTCTCTCTCTCTCTCTCTCTCTCTCTCTCTCTCTCTCTCTCTCTCTCTCTCTCTCTCTCTCTCTCTCTCTCTCTCTCTCTCTCTATATATATATATATATATATATATATATATATACATATTTGTGTGTGTGTGTGTGTGTGTGTGTGTGTGTGTGTGTATGCATATATTTATTATGTATATATGTATATGTATAAATATACATATTTATCATGTATATATATATATATGTATATATTTATTTATATATATATTATATGTATTTATTTATATATATATTATATATATTTATTTATATATAGTATATGTATATGTATATATATATATATATATATATATATATATATATATATATATATATATATATATATATATATATATATAATCTATATATACATACACACATATAATTTAATATGCATATATATATATATATATATATATATATATATATATATATATATATGTGTGTGTGTGTGTGTGTTGTGTGTGTGTGTGTGTGTGTGTGTGTGTGTGTGTGTGTGTGTGTGTGTGTGTGTGTGTGTATGTATAAACACACACACACACATATATATATGCCAGCGTACCCAATTTGGCCTAGACTAAACATATTTAACAAAGAAATGTACATACTATAGAACTGAGTAATGTCGGGTGTCAGTGCTTTATGGTCTAAGGATGAATGGCGTTGCCTGTCGTCGGGGGAATATCTCGTGACACTAGACCTTTTCCCAAGCTCTTTCCTTCCTCCCTCGTCCACCCGCCGTGGCATCAAACAACACAACCAATTTTCTGGCCACCGCGATCGGAGAGCCAGTGTTATATTAGAGGTGTCATATCCTGTTGACCTGCCCCCCTCCCTCTCTTTCACTCACTTTCTCACTCACTCAATCTCTCTCTTTCTCTCTCTCTCTCTCTCTCTCTCTCTCTCTCTCTCTCTCTCTCTCTCTCTCTCTCTCTCTCTCTCTCTCTCTCTCTCTCTCTCTCTCTTCTTATTTCATCTCTTCTCTTCTCCTATGTTTAACTTTTCGTAAAGTTGATATAGTATAAATATAGAAATATTTACTTATTTGCCATATTTTGCCATGAATGCTAATGAATTATTCCCCTTTACCACTTGAATGTGTGTTGCACATTCGCTAAGTTCAACCCGAAGTGCTTGCAACTGGCGTTTCACTCAGTTAGTTTCCAATAACAAAGTAACATATTTAAATTAGGGGAGATAAATATATTGGAGAAAACGGTATGAAACTAATTAAATATAACTTGCAAATCTTCGTAAAACTTTCTCCAATTTTCAGAATGGCTTCTCCTTAACGGACAGCACATGCAACTAGTATGCATCACACTATTCGTACCTACGTCACAAGTCAGCAAATAAACAAAAAATAATAATAATAATAATAATCTGTTCCTATCTGCTGCTGATTTTTATACGCAGTGTTGTTAAAATGAGAGAGAACTTTATAACAGCATTTTTTTATCAAATCCCAGTGGCGTTGGGATGATTGTAATCAAACACAACCTGACCTTTTGTTTAGAGGAAAGAAATCAAACAAGAGTAAAGCTGCAAAGATGACAAAATATTCATAAATCCGTGTATACATGATTATAATCCTTAGTGTCTTGTGCTATGCGTGTCTTACGAGAGAACTTTTTTTATTATTTCTATGTGACCAGAAAACTTTCCCTATTTTGGTTTTCTTTCTTCTTTGGGCTGTGGAGTTTGTCGTTCGCAGAAAGTTCCCATGTGTTCTTCAAATTTGAATCTTTAATTATTTTTTAATAAACCATCACTTGTTCAAAATCACACACACATACACACACACACACACACACACACACACATACACACGCACACACACACAGCACACACACAACAACACACAGACGCACGCACACACGCACGCACACACGCATACACACACACACACACACACACACACACACACACACACACACACACACACACACACATACACTTAAACACACGAGAACGAGCACACGATACACAAACTAACTGCAAAATGTTTGAAGGCCCTTCAAACTTTACAGTAAAAGTGACCCTGAGAACTGACGATGACTGGAAACAAGGAGATGAGAGAGAGAGAGAGAGAGAGAGAGAGAGAGAGAGAGAGAGAGAGAGAGAGAGAGAGAGAGAGAGAGAGAGAGACAGACAGACAGACAGACAGACAGAGAGAAGAGAGAGAGAGAGGAAAAGGGAAAAGGAAAGAGAAAGATAACTACTCGAAAAAGGTATGCCTGCCCTTCAGTTGACATGTTTTGACATCAGAATGGCCTATGCAATATGCAAGTAGTTTCATGCAACACGGGTTCTTAGAATTTATTCGTAAATAATCGTTGGTTCTACTATCTAATTGACCTTAAAATAATACAAATATCTACTTAAGCATTCCTTTATATTAGTCGTTCCCATATATGAAAAAAGTCAATGAACAGTCATCTCTCCGAAAAGCCAAATCCATTAACTTATCTCAAACGCCTAAGTCAAATGAACATCCTAAAGTTAAACTCCACAGCAATTAGACGTGAATGGATAGCGTGCACGGGTGTAAATACGTGTCAAGTGTCGGGTAAATTACAATATGCGAGCCCACACCCTGCACTGGCCCTCCCTCGCTCGTTCGACAGAAGCTGGAGTGCCACTCGGGAGGGGCAGCCACTCCGACGCACTCACGGGCTTTTAGCGCGAGAGTGCAGCGTTACCAGGCGAGTGGACACAGGCCTATGAAGTAAGCCGCTTGCAGATCCGAAACGTGACTCCGCAACAGCATCCCAAAAGAGAGATTTTTTCTTCTGCCTGTTCACCGTGCCGCCATAGCTTTGCTAATTTGCCCTCTGTCACACACACACACACATACGTGTGTGTGTGTGTGTGTGTGTGTGTGTGTGTGTGTGTGTGTGTGTGTGTGTGTGTGTGTGTGTGTGTGTGTGTGTGTGTGTGTGTG
>NC_051397.1:27457983-27462983 GCF_015228065.2 Penaeus monodon
TACATTTGGTGAGTTTATCTAATTACGATCAGTTCTTTGTTGTTATTAAATGTAATACGCTGTGTGAAATGTACTGGATTTGATTAACCTAACGAAAGCTACAGGAACATATTTGTGATTGCTGCAGATTGCACACAGGAAAAGTTGGGCTGGCACTCATGCATTTATTTCAAAGTTTACATAATTAATCGACATAACTTTGCATCTGGTGATATTCAGAGTAACTGTCTGTGTCTATGCTGTGTCTATTTTTATATAATCTATTATAGCACTGACTACTTGAAGCCGTTATAACACTGCACGTAAACAGATTGATTATTTCAAATTATCTACCGCTTCAACAGCTGTCATTAGCGGCGACTGCCTTGATAGATGGAAATGTTAAAATATCTAAAACTTTAAAAAATCTATCAATAAATATCTTACAAATAACAACAAATAATGTATTAAAAATCAAAGCATAAATATTATGCTCTAAATTTATAAAATGAGTGCATAAATATTATGCATAATCAAATTTATTGAAAATATTAGTCTCCTTAAGTAAACTAATAAGACCCTCTATATCACAATCCTCCCCCAATACATTTTTCAGTGTATATGGGGGAGACAAGTACATACATTGGTCTGAAAATGTTGCACATCTTTCCACTACATGTGCGACCGTTAATGACTCTTGGCATCCCTCACAAAAAGCTTCACATTTAGCCATCATCGGCCCATGAGTCAGTCTTGTGTGCCCGATTCTTAGTCTTGTTAATACTTCTACTTTTCGGTTGGGATGGAAGTTGGTCACCCAAATGCCAAGGTCAGCTCTACACTCTCGCATTTTTTCCAGAGGTATACCTCCATTGTTCCATCCATTTATCGCGAAGACAACTCCTGATGCTGGGTTTCATGTCGGTGTGTGGGAGAGGAAAACAAGCATCACAGGGCTGAGCGACAGCTGCCTTGGCCTCCCGATCAGCTCCCTCATTCCCACTGATACCAACAGTTATCTTTTTACGTGCTGACATCAGTGCAATCCAATCTTGAATCTCCCTCACCACTAGATGTGATGAGATCAAACTCTTGACTGCTTGCAAGGCACTGCGAGAGTCACAATGTATTACAATAGAATGGTTCGTAAGATCTCTAGTCATCTTGACTGCTGCAAGGAGGGAATGTAACTCTGCAGTGAAGATTGAAGCTGCTAGAGAAAGATTGCCAAATGCAGTCTTCCTCTTGCTCACTGCTGCAAAGCCCACACCAGGCGCGAGAAGTTACAGTTATTGCCTGGAGGTTACTGCTATCGCTGGGCACCACGACGGGTAAGGACTAGGTTCAGCCGAGTCAGCACCAGCTGACACAAGTGAGCGAGTCGAGCATTAGTCGACACAGACTGGGCTCCCCTCATGGGCATAGCCCGGGCGAGGCGAAGCTTTGCATATCGGACTTATCCTTATCTCTCTGATTTCTGCTTCGGATATCTCCCCTTTCTCAATTCCGATCAACTTGACTTGATTAGTCCAAGTGGGGAATTCCATGTAAGCTTTGAGTCACCCATGTAAACCTTGAGTCAAAAAATAGACCCAAGTACTTCACCTCTTGGACAAAATGCAGTGAGTTTGCTCCTAAATAGAGGGAAGGATGGAACTTTCCTCGTTTGTGGAAATGCATTGCTATGGTCTTGCTTGGAGAAAATTTGAACCCATGGTATGTTGCCCACTGCACAACCTGATTTATTTCAGTCTGCGTGTCTCCTTGCACATCCTATAAGCTTCGTCCTGAGCAGTACAGTGTAAAGTCATCCACATACAGATTACATGAGACAGCACTTGAAATGACCTTTACGATGTTATTTATAGCAATGGCAAGCAGGGTCAAACTTAAAACTCTCCCTTTGTGAGACCCCTTCCAGCTGACCTCCAGGTTAGAGAAACCATTTCCCACCTGAACTCTAAACTTTCTGTTAGCAAGGAAACTGTATGAAGGTAGGTAATGCTCCTCTTAAACCAATGTTATACAGCTTCATGAGTATGCCATGCTGCCAAGTAGTATTGTAAGACTTGTGACGTCGCTGTGTGAAGGAATTTTGTATAGCAGTTTCCATCTTCACAAGTGCATCTGTGGTCAACCTCAATTTTCTAAACCCATATTGATATGGGGTCAGCACATTTTCCTTTTCTAGCAGCCATGTCAACCATTTTCTCCATTAGCTTGTAGATGCAGCTGGTGAGAGAAATTGGTCTGTAATTCCCTGGTATGGAAGTATCCTTGCTAGGTTTAAGGACAGGAATGATTATAGCCTCTTTCCAAGTAGATGGCCCTGTGCCCTCCCTATAGATCCTATTGAATAACTCCAACAGGAACTTTTGGGAGCTCTATGGTAAATGAGAGATCATTTGGTATGGAATATCGGCAGTCTTATGGCAGGACTGCAAAGCGGAGTCCATCTCCTTGTGCAAAAGTATCAAGTTGAATGGAAATTCTGCTGCAGTCCTACTGAAGAATGCCATCGGGTGTCATTCCTGTTCAGCCTGAAGAGTGGAGAATCGGGAAGCGTAAGATGCTCCAGAGATTTCTACCATGAATTTAGCTAGCTTATTTGCAACATCTTTTTTGTCTGTGAGGATTATGCCATCTATCTTCAGAGCAGGTGGTGACATGGATGTCGGTCTTATGCGCCTTGTCCCATACCCATGCTAAGGGGATACCAGAATTAATCAAGGAGACATACTGTCTCCATGACGTCCGTCTAGCCTCCTTTAGCACTCGCCTGGCCCTGGCTTGGGTCTCTTTATAATGGATCGAGGATACATTGCTGGGTCGTCGTTTCAACTGCCTTAATGCAGCTTTTCTTGCTCTGACAGCTTGTTGGCATTCATCAGACCACCATGATACCAGAGGTTGACGGTACTGCCCACTACTTTTGGGAATGGATGCTTCTGTTGCTTCTGCAAGGTGAATTCGTGATGTGAAGTGAATAACAGCATCTTAAACACACTGGGAATCATTCACAGATCCTTGCAATACTGTAAGTGATCTAAAAAGATTCCAGTGAAATTCAACTGTGAATCAGGTGAACCAATTGACAGGTCAATATTGGAGAATGTCCCAGTTTGAATTTGGAAATGTGTGGGAATGTCACTGTTCAGTAAACCTGGATCTACTCCTGAGAACAAGGACTCCAAGGTCCTTCCTCAAGGGTTGCACACAGCGTCTCCCCAGAGGTGATGCCGACCATTGAAATCTCCCAAGAGTAGAAATGGATGTGGCAACTGCCCTAGTAGATCTTCCAAATCATCTATGTGGAGATTATGTAGAGGTAGGTAGATGGATGCAGCAGTGGAAGGTCATGTCTAACCAATTCTGACATCCTTCACCTGCAGTGTCGTTTGCAGGTGGGTGGCCTGGAACGGAAAATCCTGACATACCATCACCACTACTCCTTCATGAGGTCAGTTATTAAAGGTCCCATAATGGGCCTGAACTTGGAATCCTCTCAGGGAAATCCAACAATTTTCCCTGGTCATAATCTCTTGTAAGTATACACAAACTGGGTTACATGAAGTTATCAGATGTTGCAATTCTTCCCATTTTGCATGAATTCCCTGACACTTCCATTGGATTAGGGTATCCAGTTCTTCAGGTTGACAAACTACCTCATCATAAGTTGTTTGACAGCACCTGTAGTTAAGGCCCACCTATGGATCTAGTTTCCACAGGCTTCTTTTGGACAGGCACCTGAGCTTTTGCTTCAGGGGTTTTCTGCCTAGCAGCAGAGGCCCCTGTGGATGTGGTGACACCTGGAGCTGTCACCACATTTTCTGGAGCCTTGACTGATGGCTCCAAAGACCTTACTTTGGGAGGAGTCTTCATAATAGAACCCACACTCCTACTCCATTTCTGGTGGAACAACTCATCAGAGGCAGTTTCAGCATTTGAGGACAGAGATTAAAGGGTTGTGGCAGTGTGTGTGGTGTAAGAAGTATTGGAGGCCAAGGGATGGCGGGAAGGAGGATGGGCTAGTACCAAGGCAAAGGATTTACCTGGCTGTGCAAATAGCACATGTGCACGTTGCTTTGCCTCTCATGAATTTCTTTTCAGGGGTAACAGCATATTGGACCTGGACAGTTGTCATCTCCTTGATGACCTGTTGTAACACACTTCACACACACTCTTAGCCCTTAAAATAGCAAGAGTTGGTTCCATGCCCATAATCCTGGCAGAGGAAGCACCACAGGGTTGGGTACATATGGCTTTATCTTAAGGTGGTACCATGCCAACTTAAATGATTCTGGAAGGTCAGTTTCTCGGAATACCTCATCAGGTCTCAGGAAAAGACAATTCGCTTACACTGATTGAGTGTTTTGTGAGGAAAACTTTAAACTTCAGCCCCAGGAATGTCATATAAAATGCATACAGTCATTCTCGTCTGGTGACGAAACTATCAGGCTGCCATCTCACTGTGGGGTTATGCAAAGATCACGTTGACACACCTCAACTATCTTCTGATCTACTTAAAAAATATCAAGATCCATGATTGATACACCATCAATGGTCTTCACTACTAGGTACTTACTATATGAGATACTTTCATATTTACCACATAAGATTTCCTTAATGAGGAGCACTTTTCTTCTTCTTACCTGGTTTAGGAGCCTAGGAACCATTTCAACTCCCATTCTTGCCCTTTGGAAGCTGGAAAGGTTCCATAGTGACATGTGATGTTCCTGAGGGATTGCATAGGTCATCAGAGTTCTCCTTGGCCCAAGATGGAATTAACCAGGTATGGGTGCACCAACCCCTCTCATAGGACTTGGTGTACCAGGAAACCATTTTGTCTCATCCCTCACTGGTGACCCCTCAAGTATGGGTAACCCTCCTGACTAGCTCAGCAGATCATTGGGACTTCAAACCCCCCACCGCGGCAATGTGGCTCTCATTAGGGGGCATGTAAATAGAGGGTAAGGTGGCTGTGAGGAACTTTGTTTTGAGGAAAAAATATTATATTTTAT
>NC_051397.1:27467983-27480483 GCF_015228065.2 Penaeus monodon
TAAACCAGGGTTCCCGTCCCAGTTCATCAAGTCGTAAACAGAATTCTTGCCCTCCCTTGATGCTGGCCAGGGATATAGGCGTAAAGGACCTGGTTAACCCATGTCAAATCGAATTCCCTGATGTGGAAGCATTGGGGAGGGGGGGGGAGATTCAAATAATTTATTTGGGTTTGTTCCAGCGTGACAATCTTTTTCTGATGTTCAGCTTAACTATAGGATAAAATACTAGAATTGACCAATGAAAAAAAAAAAATAAATAAAAATACAAAATGTAAAAGAGCATGCTGAAGGCGAAGATCTAAAGGAGATGACCTCCAAAGTGGAGAGCCTGGCTGAAGGCCTTACTACTAAAACAAAGACAAACCAGCAAGTCTGACATCACAGCTGAAGGCTTAGAAAGGAAATCCCCAAACCTAAAACCTAAATAAGGCAGCATAAAACCCGGGTCTCGTGAAGTTAAACCAAGAAGAAAACTAAAATCACTCAGACTTCCTACTATGAAAAAAAAAGTTAATGTTAAAATTATTCAATAAAAATGTTAACACTTCCAGCTCCTAAGCAAAGAATGTCAGGTACATCAGTACTTAGCTTATTATCTTCTGTGATCGCCTCTCGTTGTTCTCTTGGTTTTTATCACTGGGATTGAACGTAAAACACTCGCTGACTGTCTTGACCAACTCTTTATTGTTTTAAAAATCTTGTTTACATTGCCTCGGTGACGTCAGAGGCAAACATTAAAAAAATATATTTCTATTACTAAAATACAAATAGAAATGGGTAAAAGTAAAATGAAAAGCATAAAAATCAAAATTAAAGAAAAAGAAAGGCGATGTGCTTAAAAGAAAGAATAAACGAAATGCATAAAACGTTTCCCCTAAAATTCAAAATAAAAATTAACCGAGACCTTAAAAGTTTACAGAATGTTTAATATACTAAAAGAATAAAAGCTAATAATAATAAGTTCATAAGAATGTCTCGGTATCAAATACAATAAAAAAAAAGATAAAAAGGGAAAACTAAAATAAAAAAATAATAATAATAAAAAAGAGAAAATCAGACAAAATAAAACAAAAGGAGAAAAGTAACAGCCAACAACCAGTCCTCCAGTATGGGCAGCCAGAGCGGGAGAGCGGAGAGGACGAGATGCAGACCACAATACATTACCAACAACCATGACAGTGCCAACCCTATCCCAATGCTTGGATGTGGGATCCTGGATATGCAAATGCACCTCAATATTTAACTTGGAAAGTTGTCATAGCGGGTTTTCACGTCCTTTGCCCGTACTGCAGCACGACGGTCGAGACTTCAGCCTTGGTCTGCCACTCATGAAGGCAATAGAGGAGCAAACCAAACCAAACAGAATCTGAGCAGGAGAACAACCAGTGAATTTTGGGGTGTTACACATCTCCAGTAATCCTTTATCGAACTCCTCACGGTTAATATTACCGTTTGGTGCTGTCTTCATAATCAGATACTTGACTTTCTTCACAGCAACCTCTGCATGCCCATTGGACTATGGGTAATGAGGGCTTGACATCACATGGCGCACTCCCCATCACTGAAGAAAGGTTGCAAATTCTAGGCTGGAGAACTGGGATCCACCATCATTATGCAGGCAAATTGGGACACCAAGATCATGGAACATGTGCCGAAAGAATCTTATTGTTGAAGCACTTTTTGCATTATTTCCACACGGGATGATAACTGGGCATCCAGAGAGTTCGTCAGCATACACCAAGAAGTGTTTCCCAGTAACACTGAAAAAGTTAGCCGACACAGACCTAAATGGTCTTGTGAGTTTGTCTTCTAACTCGTTGCTGACTAGGCTGTAGGCGCTGGCATGGCACACAGGCAAGAACGGTGTTTACTATGTCTGCATAGCCAAAAGACAAAAGGTCCATACAGCACCAAGTCACCATCATTGTACAACTCATTGAGAATTTTCTAGTACGGACACAGGGTACTTGGCAGGTTGTAGCAGTCTTTGGGGATGCACAACTCCTTACCTGCACGCCACATTGCAGTAAAAATGTAGGGTGCGATTTTAACTTTCATGCGCTGGAGGCAAGGGTTTTCAATAGCATCCACCCCCCTAATGGAAGCCGCCTTGCCGCGGTGGGGGGGCTTGAGGTCCCAATGATCTGGTGAGCCGGACCAGAGGCTACCCATACTGGAGGGCTCACCAGTGAGGTATGAGACAAAATGGCTTCCTGGTGCACCAAGGCTATGAGAGGGGATGGTGCACCCACCCTGGTTCATTCCATTTTGGACCAGGGAGAAACTCTCCCAGTGTCTTTGCCGTGCGGGCATCCCGTATTAACAGGAGACAGGAGTCCTGGAGGTTGAGCGATGCTGCACGCTGCGCCCTGCAGCTAGCAACACACCTCTTTGGCCCTTTATTCTGGTTGGACGGGTGGCTTGATCAAGGCCCGGTCAAGTCAATCGGCTGGTCAAATATGGCTAGGGTCAAGCATGTACTATTTAGTCGGTAGCGCATAGGTCCCGCGATTGCCATCGGTACTGTAATAGTGGCTGCGTATATTTCATCATTACCCCTGTGGCTGTTGGGAGATTTTGAGCCCCAACTATAGCTTCCCCTCGTTGGACTCCATGTGGGTGGGGGGGTGAGGAAATGAAGAATTCAAAATGTATGAGTACTACAAATTTACAAAGATCTAGCTCTCTCCCTGACGACCTACGCAATCCCCTGAGCATTCCCTATGGAACATCACGTATTGTCACTTTGAAACCTTTCCAGCTTCCAAAGGGCAAGAATGGGAATGGGAATGGTTCCCGGGCTCCCAAAACCGGGTAAGAAGGGGAAAAGTTCTACTCAATCCACTAAGGGAAATCTTACCTGGTAAATATGAAAGCATTTCATATAGTAAGTACCTACTATTTGAAGACCATTAAGGGGTTATCAATCATGGATCTTGATATTTTCGAAGTACATCGAAAAATTGTTGAAGTATGTCAACGTGATCCTCACATCACCCCACAGCGAGATGGTAGCCTAATAGTTGAGGTTTCGTCACCAGACGAGAGTGACCGTCTGCGTGCGATATGCGACATTCCTGGGACAAAAAGTTTCATGTTCTCCTCACAAACCCTAAATCAGTGAAAGGGGAATTTTGTCTTTTCCAGAGACCTGATGAGGTATTCTGAGGAGAAACTGTTAGAGGAACTAGAGAATTTTAATGTAGTGGCAGTAAAACGTTTTAAGAAGAAAGTTGACGGATTGGAACAGTCTACACCAGCTCTCCTTCTAACTTTTAATACATTGGTCCTTCCAGAATCAGTTAAGTTGGCATGGTACCACCTCAAGGTAAAGCCATATGTGCCCAACCCTATGCGGTGCTTCCACTGCCAGGGTTATGGGCAGGGGACCCAAACCCTCTTGCCGTTTTAAGGAAAATGGACAACCAAGAATATCTGTAAAGTGTGGTACGACAGGTCATCAAGGAGATGACAACTGTCTAGGTCCAATAAGCTGTTACCATTGCAAAGAAGCTCATGAAGCTTCTTCAAAGCAGTGTAAAAGGTACAAATTTGAGAATGATAGTTTTCCAGAGGCAAAGCAACGTGCCCGTGTGCTGTTTGCACAGCCAGGTAAATCCTTTGCTATGGTTCTGGCTCATCCTCCTTCCCACCAACCCTTGCCCTCCAATGCTTCTTACACCACACACTCTGCCACTTCTTTTAAACCTCAGTCCCCAATTGCTGAAACTGCCTCTGGTGAATTTCACCAGAAACGGAGTAGGAGTGAGGGGTCTATTGAGGAGACTCCTCCTCCCAAAGTAAGGTCTTTGGAGCCACCAGGTGAGGCTCCAGAGGCCTCAGTGGTGACAGCCCCAGCTGCCACCATATCCACAGGGGCCTCCGCTGCTAGGCAGAATTCTCCTGAAGCAAAGGCTCGGGTTTGCCCTTTGCCCAGGCAAAGGAATCCTGAGTCTGTTCAAAAGACTCATTTCAAGGTGGGGTCTTTGGAACCGCCAGGAAGGGCTCCAGGGGTCTCAGCGGTGACAGCTCCAGCTGCCACCACATCCACAGGGGCCTCTGCTGCTAGGCAGAATGCCTCTGAAGCAAAGGCTCAGGTCCGTTCTTTGCCCAGGCAAAGAAATCCTGAGCCTGTCAAAAGGAAGCCTGTGGAAACTAGTTCCACGGATAAACAACCCCTCAAAAGACTCTCCCAAGATCCTGGAAAAGGACAGCCTAAAGGTGTAGGGCAAACCTTGACCACAGGTGCTGCCAAACACTTATAAAAAAATAGTTTAAAGAACTGGATACCCTAATCCGATGGAACTGTCAGGGAATTCATGCAAAATGGGAAGAACTGCAACATTTGATAGCTTCATGTAACCCAGTTTGTGTATGCCTACAAGAGATTATGACCAGGAAAAATCATCCAATTTCCCTGAGAGGATTCCAAATTCAAGCCCATTATGGGACTTTTGACAATGGACCTCATGGAGGAGTAGCAGTAATGGTACGTCAGAATACTCCTTTCCAGGCCATCCACCTGCAGGTGAAGGCTGTGAGAATAGGCTTAACACGACCTTACACTGTTGCATCTATCTACCTTCCTCCACATAATCTCAACATAAATGATTTGAGAGATCTACTTGGGCAGCTGCCACATCCATTTCTACTCTTGGGAGATTTCAATGGTCTGCATCACCTCCGGGGAGACACTTTGTGCAACCCTCGAGGAAGGGCCTTGGAGCCCTTTGCTCTAAGAGTAGATGCAGTTTTATTGACACTCCCACACATTTCCAAATTCAAACTGGGACATTCTCCAATATAGACCTGTCAATTGTCTCACCTGATTCACAGATGAATTTCACTTGGCAGGTTATGGAGGACTAACATGGAAGCGACCATTTTCCAATACTTTTGGAGGAGGTGAATGGTATTCCCCCAATGAGTGCAGAGATGGCAACTTGAGCATGCAGATTGGAATCTTTTTAGATCAACTGCAGTATTGCATGGATCTGTGAATGATTTCCAGTGTGTTCAAGATGCTGTTAATCACTTCACATCACGAATTCACCTTGCAGCAGAAGCATCCATTCCCAAAAGTAGCGGGCATTACCGTCGACCTCTGGTACCATGGTGGTCTGATGAATGCCAACAAGCTGTCAGAGCAAGAAAAGCTGCATTAAGGCAGTTGAAACGACGCCCCAGTGATGTAACCTTGATCCATTACAAAAAGACCTGAGTCAAGGCCAGGCGAGTGCTAAAGGAGGCCAGACGGACGTCATGGAGACAGTATGTCTCCTTGATTAACGCCAGGACCCTTAGCATGGGTATGGGACAAGGTGCGTAAGATCGCTGGAAAGAGCACATCACTGTCACCACCTGCTTTGAAGATTAATGGCATAATCATCACAGATAAAAAAGATATTGCTAATGAGCTAGCTAAATCCATGGCAGAGATCTCTGGAGCATCTTACACTGCCCGATTCTCCACTCTTCGTGCTGAACAGGAACGACACCCAGTGTCGTTCTTCAGTAGGACTGCAGCAGAACTCCCATACAACTTGCGCAAGGAGATGGACTCTGCTTTGCAGCTCTGCCGTAAGACTGCCCCAGGAAGTGACGATATTCCATACCAAATGAAAATCTCACTTACCAGGACAGCTCCCAGAAGTTCTTGTTGGACCTGTTCAATAGGATATATAGGGAGGGTACCCGTGCCATCCACATGGAAAGAGTCTATAATCATTCCTGTCCCTAAACCTGGCAAGGATGCTTCCACACCAGGAAATTACAGACCAATTTTTCCCCCACCAGCTGCATCTGCAAGCTGATGGAGAAAATGGTAAACTTCAGGTTGACATGGCTGCTAGAAAAGGAAAACGTGCTGACTCCATATCAATATGGGTTTAGAAGATTGAGATCGACCACGGATGCACTTGTAATGATGGAAACTGCTATACAGAATTCCTTCGCACAGCGACGTCACATGTTAGCAGTCTTCTTTGACCTTGAAAAGGGTTATGATATACTTGGAAGCATGCTACTCAGAAATTTTATGACATTGGTTTTTAAGAGGAGCATTACCTACCTTCATACAAAACTGCAGGTGGGAAACAGTTTTTCTAACCTGGAAGATCAGCTGGAAGGGGACACAAGGGAGTGTCTTAAGTGTGACCCTGTTTGCCATTGCTATAAATGACATTGTAAAGGTGTTCCAAGTTCTGTCTCATGTAATCTGTATGTGGATGACTTTACTCTGTACTGCTCAGGAGGAAGCTTACAGGATGTGCAAGGACACATGCAGGCTGCAATAAATCAGGTCGTACAGTGGACAACATATCATGGGTTCAAATTTTCCCCAAGCAAGACCATGGCTATGCATTTCCACAAACAAGGAAAATTCCATCCTTCTCTCTATTTAGGAGCAAACCCACTGCAATTTGTCCAAGAGGTGAAGTACTTGGGTCTAATTTTTGACTCAAGGCTTACATGGGTGCCTCACATCAAACAGTTGAAAGTAAAGGCTACAAAAGCACTTAGTATTTTGTGGGTTTTTTCACATCTATCTTGGGGTGCAGACTGCACAACGCTTCTACGGCTTTACCGAGTGCTTATTCGTAGTAAGCTTGATTATGGATGTGAAGCTTATTCATCTGCAACTCCCCCTGTTCTACGGATGTTAGACTCAGTTCATAATGAAGCCTCAGAATCTGTACTGGGGCTTTCAGGTCTTCACCTGTGGAAATCCCTGTATGCTGAGAGTGGAGAACCACCTCTTTCATACACCGAGAATACATGAACCTGATTTACTACACGAGACTACAAAGGATTCCAGGACCTCCTACATCCAGATTGGTTTTCAACTCCCTTGAGGATAGCCGATCCTATGGTAGGAGAATGAGGCATCTTGTGGAAGATCTTAATTTAAATCTCTCTAAGGTTCTGGCTGTTGGAATTCCCAATTTCCGCCTTGGACTAATCAAGTCGGCTGGATTTAGTCGGAAAGGGAAGGGGAGAGATTCGAAGCAGAAGTCCGAGAAAAAATTTCTTCAGCATATTTCTAAATTTCCGGGGATCAGATGCAATTTATACAGATGGTTCGAAATCTGAAAATGGTGTGGGTTTTGCAGCAGTGAGCAGAAGGAAGATTGCATCTGGCGGTCTTTCTCTAGCAGCCTCGATCTTCACTGCAGAGTTACATGCCATCCTTACATCAGTTAAAATGACTAGAGATCTTACGAACCATTCTGTTGTGATATATTGTGACTCTCATAGTGCCTTACAAGCAATCAAGAGCTTATACTCATCACATCCAGTAGTGAGGGAGGTTGAAGATTGGCTTGCACTGATGTCAACACGTAAAAAGATAACTCTATGTTGGGTGCCAGCGCATGTTGGTATCAGTGGGAATGAGCGAGCTGATCGGAAGGCCAAGGCAACTGCCGCTCAGTTGTGTGTAGCACGTTTCCTCTCCCACACACCGACTTAAAACCCAGCATCAGAAGTTGTCTTCATGATAAATGGAGGGAACATTGGAGGCATACCTCCAGAAACAAACTGCGAGACTTAGAGATGACCTTGGCAGTTGGGGATAGCATCCATCCCAACCGAAAAGTGGAAGTTGTATTAACAAGACTAAGAATCGGGCACACAAGACTGACTCATGGGCCAATGATGGCTAAAACTGAAGCACTTTGTGAAGGATGCCAAGAGCCATTAACGATCGCATGTACTTGTCTCCTCCATATACATTGAAAAATGTATTGGGGGAAGATTGTGACATAGAGGGTCTTATTAATTTCCTTAGGGAAATTTAATTATGCATAATGTTTATGCAATAATTTTATGCACTTAGAGCTATATTTATGCTTTGGGTTTTAAAATTATTGTTATTTGTAAGATATTTTTGATAGATTTAAGTTTTAAACATTTTAAATATTTTCTAGTTAAAAAGGCATTCGCGCTAATGACTTAGCTGTTGACGGGCAGATATTATTTTTTTAATAAATCATCAATCATCCTGAAGTGCCCTGTCACCTTGGAGACAAAATGTATCTCCTGTTGCAGCAAAACCCATGGGGCCATAACAATACCTGAAATGTCCATTGGGAGTGATAAATGTAATCAGGTGTTGATCATCCTCATGCAGGGGTAGTTGTCAATAACCACAAAGCACATCTACATTTGTGAAGAATCTTGACCATGGACTGATACTTCTGATGGCTGTAAATGGCGTTGGAGAAGGCCAGGGTGAGAGACTTGCCTGTTGAGCATTGACAGGTCAGTGGTAAGCGAACATCACTATTTGTTTTGGGACAACAGCCATTGGATGACACCATTCTGATGGTTCATCCTCTACTGGCTTCAAGATACCTTGGGTCACATATGACTCAAGCTCCTTTCTCATTGGTTCCTGAAAAGCCAAAGGAATCATTCTTGGGGTGTGGATTGCGAAGGGCGTGGCATTATCCTGTAGGTGAATTCTCATGGATGGACCTACTATCGTCTTGAGTTGCCCTGACTGCAAGTCATCCTTCACCAAGACATCTGCATACTGATGCAGGAAATACTTCTTAGCTCCTTCAGGGGACTTCAACTGGTCCAGCGGTAAATGCAGCAACTGAGGAGGGTTCAACATTGGTCTACTATCCAGCCCATGGACTCGATTGGCCATGTGTACATCCGATATTTGCCTGGGGAAATAGTCTGGAGCAATCCCTAAATCCTTGCACTCCATCCAAGAGAGCAGCAGGGTTGTAAGCGAAGGCTGGACATCAGTTCTGCATGTAGTCGAATGGTCGCCATAGGTGATGATTCCACAAAATGATCCAACTACTAAGACTACTAAGATGCTGGAGTCCAATGACAGTTGTGTCTGCAACTATGTCAGGGATAAGAGCAATACTACAAGATGAAACATTATTCTAAATTGACACACACACTTTAAGGCAAGGCTGAGGTTTATGCCGTGTAGTAGAGGTGACACACCTGGCATGTGATGCTGAAATGGATACAGAACTTACTACTTTCAAGTTCTGGTTTGTGTCCTCTTCTTTTCTCTTCTTAGCCTTCTTTTTCTTTGGGCAGCATTTATCAGTGTTCCTACAGATTGCATTCTTTGCATCTGGCATTCCTGGCAGGACACTTTGCAGTAATAGCCTAATGGCCCTTCTTGGCACAAGCATGACATGTGGAAGTTGTGGCTCTGCATAGACTTTTCTCATGTTGACCACAGCAGTTACAAACTTTCTTAGGCAGAGGTGAGCCAGGCCTCATCTTTGACTTCTGCTTCAGGGTAGCCTTTTTCTCTCTTTTATATTGAGAAACAGCACGTGATGAAACTGTGCCCCTCAAAGAAGATGATGCAATATTTGATGATTCATGAGACGGGCATTTCTCCAAAACATCCTGCAATATTTGATGATTCATGAGACCTGAATTTCTCCAAAACATCCTGCAATATTGATGTTCAGCTGAAGACCTGAATTCTCAAAAATCCTGCAACGTCGTGAACGTCGTCTCAAGGCTTTGGTAAGTTCCTCATCTCACATACCCATTAGTATGTATTAGTACGTTTCTTCCACTGCTCACAGTATGCTTGGTCCTGTGCCTTGCAAAGGCCTATCTCCTGTGACAAGATTTTCAGCTGTATCCAAAAGTCACCGAAGCTCTCACTGTCTGCTTGCTTGCACTCAGAGAAGGCCTTCCGTCGCAGTGCCTCATTACTGGCATTTTTTTACATGCTCCTCAAGCTTTGTCAGTACATTGTTGGGTCTGCAGGCACGTTCAACTTGTGCTCCAGCACCCGTCGCATTACAAGTGTAAGGCACATGCATAGTTGTATATGCTGTTTTTATGATGATAGACTGAGGAGATCCACCATGACAGCATAATCAGACCATTCGCACTTCCATTCTCAAAACTGTCGGAGACTCGCATCTGCTGGTAATGCTTCCGGAGGCTGTATTGTTGCCTTCGGGGTTGGCAGAGTGTGAGAAGCATTTAACACAGCAGAACTGCTCACTGGCAAACTTGCAGTTGAAGCTACTGGCTTCTGGGGAGTGAGGAAAAGAATCAGCTCCTGAAAACGGGCAGCCTCCTCATTCCTACATGCTTCCTCTCGTATGTAACGATCTTCCTCCTCCTACCGACAGGCTTCCTCTCGTCTGGAACGATCTTCCTATTTCTTTCGACGGGCTTCCTCTCATCTGCAATGATCTTCATCTTCTTTCCTCCGACCTGTAATGATCTTCCTCCTTCTGACGGCCTTCCTCTCTCTTTTCATTCCTCTGTATTATCTACTGGAGCAATGTAGCAATATCTGTGGGAGGTGGGGTGCTGGCACTGGCTCCTTCAGACTCTTCAAGACTGTAGTCTGGCTTCTCAAGGCTGCTCTTACTGACATCTTGCGGTTTCATTCCATTACCCATTGTACCGTGGTAAATAAGTAAATCTCAATGCAATATGAGGGAACAAGTGTTTGGGCATTCGTGTGCATGGTGGCAGTGCGGTGATGTCATGGAGGCACATGTGGCTAGGCAAGCAACGAGCGCGAGA
Organism: Penaeus monodon; assembly: GCF_015228065.2. Taxonomy (NCBI): domain Eukaryota; kingdom Metazoa; phylum Arthropoda; class Malacostraca; order Decapoda; family Penaeidae; genus Penaeus; species Penaeus monodon. The sequence continues at coordinate 27,478,523 of NC_051397.1, forward strand.
AAATCAGTCACTCACGAAGTGTAGTAGAAAATTTTGAAATGTACCTCTCTCGTACAAAACCTCAATATGCTTCGATTCGGCTTCCTTATTCCACTAAGAATGTCCCCTAAGCACACCCACCACTCCACTGAACAATATACGTCTTGCACAATACACAACACTATAGCACCACACTACACTGCACTAATGAAAAACATGCCGAGTGGTTTGATTGCCGAGCAGCCATGAGGGTGGAGGAGGCGCTGGGCAGGCGACAATAACAGTCGTCAGAACAGAATCTGCTGGATCACTGCGCCATGTTTATATACTCAATATCATGTTCATATATATGTTAGGTGTTTCTCTACGATACTTGAGGGTGGAGAATATACCAATGAAAACTAAAGTAGGTTTATTGGATATGGATAAGTCCGATATGCGAAGCTTAGCCTCGCCCGGGCTATGCCATGAGGGGAGCCCGGCCTGTGTCGACTAATGCCGATTTGCTCACGTGTGTCAGCTGGTGCTGACTCGGCTGAACCTAGTCCTTGCCCGCCATGATGCCCAGCCACAGCAATAACCTCCGGGCAACAATTGCAACTTTTCGCGCCTGGGCGCAAAAATAAAAAGGAGTTCTTCATGGTCCTCGCCCCTCACACCAGGCTCTGCCCGAGAGTGCTACTGCCAGACGTGTGACTACAGGGACAAAATAAAATATTGCACTCTACAAATTGTACAGAGTATCTCACTCTTTTACATAGGCGATATACTACACAGCAATATAAACTAAACATAATCTTCTATATTTCACATGGCATAACATATCACACACAAGATAGTATATATGCAATGTATATGTAATATAACCATATAATTATCACAATGGACGTACGATACTACTTTCATCACAACCCGTATATTACGGCATCACAAAATGGAACTCACAATTCACTTTAGTATCACTACTCACTTCATTATCACAGCCCACACTAAGATTATAAAAAAAAAAAAAATCTTGATTTACACGACTTCGTTTACTTTTATATGAACTTTTTATTTAGTAATTAATGGTGTCCTCTTATCTACCGTTTCCAGTATGTGAACAATTTTACCTTCCTCTGAGTACTTGTGTAAAATTAATTTGGGTTATGAGTGGGATTAGGATACCATCCATTTTAATCCTTTTCCATTAAGTATTAAAAGTAATTTATGAAATACTTGTGGGATAGCTATGTTAAAGTTCTTCCTCATTTTTATATATATATATATTATATATATTATATATATATATATTATATATATATATATTTTATATATATAGTATGTTGTTGTGTGTGTGTGTGTGTTGTGGTGTGGTGTGTGTGTCGGGGTGTGTTGTGTGTGTGGTGTGTGTGTGTGTGTGTGTGTTTTGTGTTGTGTGTTTTGTGTTTTGTGTGTGGTGTGTGTGTGTGTGTGTGTGTGCTTGTGTGTACATATAGGCTGAATATATATATGTATACGTATACATATAGAGGCCGCGGTGGCCGAGTGGTTAGAGCATCGGACTCAAGACTGCCACGACGGCAATCTGATTTCGAGGGTTCGAGTCACCGACCGGCGCCTTGTTCCCTTGGGCTAGGAACTTCACCTCGATTGCCTACCTAACCGCTGGGTGGGTAAGCCAGTCCAAGTCAGTACCGGTCCCAGAACCGGGTAAATAGAGATGGTGACTCGATAAAAACACCGGTCGGAAGGCAACGGAAAACCACCGCTCTAAATTGCCAAGAAAATCATGAAAATCCATGATCGCCAACGTCCTTGTGGGACAGGGCACTTGAAAAAAAAATGTATACATATACATATATTAAATACATATATATATATATAAATCTGAAACACACAGTCAAGATAGTTAAACATGTCTGATGGTTTATGATTCATTCATTGGGAATAAGGATAGGCAACATTAAAAATCAAGCAAACAAATTGTTCAAACTGTTCTC
>NC_051397.1:27522983-27525483 GCF_015228065.2 Penaeus monodon
ACTTTTCTCTTTTTATGACGTAATGCGGATATTTCTATCAAACGAATGTTTTTTACTTGACATTCAGAACAAAATTATTGAAAATTTGTGTCGATTCCCTTTTTTTTCCTTTGTCTGTCATTTAACGATTGTATATTGCTCTACATTTACCCCTTTCTTGTAATGTAAAAAAATAAATATCTAATGTAGATGCATGACAAGGAAAGGTAAGCACCATTATTTTTATTGCAAAGAATAGTTTGATTAAGAAAAAAATATTTGTTATACCTGAGAACTTGGTAAAAAGCGGTGCATCATTCACTATCAGTTTGGAAATTCGCTTGTGGCCTGGTAAGACCTATTGCATCGAAGGTGTCTAGTGCATTTTTACTCCCTTAGGGGAAATTTACCCTTGGTTTTAAATTCCAGCTACTATGCGGCTACTATAATATGTTAAAATATGTTTCAAGGTTGAATTTAAATATGAAGGGCAAGAGGGGGAATGTTGCATAATGGTACATGTTGGTGTACCTGGGCTGGGGGATAGGGGGGGGGGTCATTTCTTTCGAGTTATGCTAGTGAGAACTGCACCTTTGTTATATTATGCATTTGTAAACATTTTAAAAATATTATTTATAGCTTTTGTGATTCATATTTCTTTTGCATAACTATAAGGAGTGAGAAATGGACTTTGCCAAATGCATATGTTTTGTCTTATATTTGCGTAATGCAAACATTTTAAGCCTCAGCGAGGGTTAATATGATTCTTTTTCTTGATTGGTTATATCTCAAGGCGAGAGTGCGCCACCAACGCCATTACCTCAAAGCATGATTAATTGATTGATTATTAATATCGAATACCTTGTAGGATTAAAATGTTAAAGTATGTAAAACGTTTAAAAATCTACCAATCAGTAGTTTCTCTTATTAGTAAAAAATATAACAATAAATATATCAAAAAATAAAATAAAATATTGAACTTTAAAAGTATAGAATCCACGTATGATTATCATGCATAATTAAATTTTGTTTGAAATATTAGTCTCCCTCAGGAAATTGGTAAGCCCTACGTCATGGCCCTCCCCCAATATATTTTTTTTCAATGTATATAGGGACGGGAGACAAGAACATATATCTTTGGTCTGAGAAAGCTGCATTATCATCATCGTTACAGTGGCTACACCGATCGTCTGACCCCATCCCGGAGAGACAATGTGCGCATGGCAACTCGGCAATCGTCGTTGACCTTATGAGCGATAAGGAAGGTATTTGGAGTGATGAGGAGGATTTCCCATCAAGCACTCACATTCTTTCTCAGGTGAAAAATTCTTTCTCTTTTGGTTTGACACATATGTCGGATGAACACACACAATAGGTGTAACTACGCATACGAAGTAGAGCATGTAGACGGTTATATTACTTATATTTAGGACAATTTCTGAAATATTGTTAAGTAGCTTTTGACAATAAAGTTCATATTTCTTGTAAAGTTGATGTATATTAGAATATTTTTCCCTTCACACAGACACAGACAGACGCGCTCCAGATGTGATTGCACATGAAACAAAAACTTATCCATTCACAGTACCTGCGCATAGGATTCAGAATAAGTTAAGGAGAAAAATACACGCTCTGACAAATGTTGATTAACATTTTACAATAAACAATATTTTTATGGTTTGTGATTAATATTTTTAAAGATGTCGATGTGTAATAGAATATATAAACACATCCCCATGGAGAGAGAGAGAGAGAGAGAGAGAGAGAGAGAGAGAGAGAGAGAGAGAGAGAGAGAGAGAGAGAGAGAGAGAGAGAGAGAGAGAGAGAGCACTATGCTCCGCAGGCGTGTAGTTGCTGATATTACTTCTCTGAACATTATTTGGGGGAGGACTATTAATTGATAATTAGGAAACACGATAAATTTATCATGAAACAACCCATTAGTGGGACTTCTACGGTCATACAATTCAGAGAATCTCTATACTGTGGTCCCAGGCCATACACTCCAGACACTTTCCCACGAGTACGCCTAGCGCGCGGCCTCCAGTGCTGACAGTAAGGGGAGTATGTCTTTCTTCTTCTGAGCTAAAGATGGAATCCACGTGGATTTCGAAACTGTAGTCTCATTTTCAATAAATCTAGATTTTGCATTGCGTTTTTTTTTACCAAAGACATATGTTTGTGTGTATGTATATATATATATATATATATATATATATATATATATATATATATATATATATATATATATATATTGTCGTCTCCCGAAGTAGAGTAGTGAGGTAGGCATGGAGAAACTTCTTTATAAAATGATACTTAACTTATGATTTTGTGAACATTTTAGAAGTTACATATTTAGTTTCGGTCATTCATTATCCCTTTCGTAGCTTGGGAGTTGGTTATCTTTATTCATTACTGTTCATTTTTTTACTGACAAATTTTCATAATATTTCATTTCTTAATCAGTATTTTTTAGTTACTCTTATTATCTTAATTATGATCAACTTATTTTTCACTTCTT
>NC_051397.1:27540483-27542983 GCF_015228065.2 Penaeus monodon
GTCTCTTCACTGGACGTTTTTATCTGTATGAGTTGCCCTAAATATATGTACTCGTTTACTACTTTTAACAGTTCTCTCTGTACATGTCTCTGTTCGAACTGAACGCTATTGTTGCACACGGCCTTAGCCTTTTCCCTCTTCATCTTTAAAAAACGCCACCCTGGTACATTACTTACAGAGTTGTGAGCACACACAATTTCTGAGACCGCCCACAACAGCCGCCGGGCTGGTAAAGAGATTATGCCGCATGTTTACATCATGGCAGCAGGAGTGCCTGCTGCCAATCCCGCCACCACGGTAAGCATAGAGTGTCAGAAAATAAAATGAAACAGCCATAAATAGCTGACACAGGCCGGGCCATATGTATGGAAGGCCCGGACGAAGCTAGAGCTTCGCAAATCTCAAACAACAGCATCTTATACTACATACTGTACGTGTACCTTTTCGAATTAAACTCTACTTTTGAACATGACTTTAGTCTTTTTCTGTTCATGTTCCCCTCCATTCTAGTTTCTTGAATATTTCCTTAGGACAGGCTATAAACAGAGTGGAGAGATGGTATCGCCATGCGGTACCATCGGTCATGTACGTTGGATGGTCGCTGTGACATCTTCGTTTATATCTTCCAAATTTTACAGCCGCCTCTCTCCGTTATTTGTTTTCGAATAGCTTATAATACTGCTAGTATTTGTAAAGATTCGAATGCATTTTCGTAATCGACGAATGTCATACACAGGGTTTTCCAGTTATAACGACTTTTTGAATAATTTCTAAATGACCGTTTGGGGGCTTATGCGACGATAATTCTTTAGATCTTTTGCATCGCCCTATTAGAATAACTGCATTTTTCTAAGCTGTTCGAGTTTTGTCGTTGATAAGGCATATTCAGTAAGGATAAGTTCGATATGCGAAGCTTAGCCTCGCCCGGGCTATGCCATGGGAGCCCGGCCTGTGTCGACTAATGCCGACTCGCTCACGTATGTCAGCTGGTGCTGACTCGGCTGAACCTAGCCCTTACCCGCCGTGGTGCCCAGCCACAGCAGTAACCTCCGGGCGACAATTGCAACTTCTCGCGCCTGGGCGGGGCGCGAACCGCCGACCCCTCGGATATGAGGCCGACACGTTACCACTGTACTAGCCCGGAGGCTGCAGATTCAGTGCTGCATTTTCTCTACTAATGTCTTCTACTGGTGTCTTCATGCTTCTGATCGATTTCTTTATTTCCTCTGCAGTGATATTAGATATCTCTCTAATTACAGCCTTTAGATCTGCCCATGGTTGTTCATTGCATATGCACAGTATATATCCATGTAAAAGTCCTCCACTACTTACTTAACTAGATTAGGGAGTGGCTTTTGTATGTTTATTTCTTTCCCTTCTAAGGTGTAATCTAACTCCGCCTCTGACTATACTATGGTCGCTACAAACATCTACTTTGTTAATAACCAACCTTTTTTACCATGTCGCACCTGTTTGTGATTGTGAAACCAAATTCGCTTTTTATGCTAGATGGCGACTTCCATGTTCACTACGTTTTTTGTCGAAAAGTGTAAATTATACTGAGGAATCGAATCTCCGATAAATCGATTAATGTTTTTCCCTCTCGTTTCTTCTGCTTATTCCAAGATTTTGATCTATCTTGACATGAAAATCTGCCATAATCATTAACAGAAGCTTTAATTTTTCCCCACTATAGCTGCCGTTTTGAGGTGTGAGCTTGAACAATCATTAAATTGTACCTATCGTTCAATTTTACTATTACTAAACCTTCTCTTTCGCTTACATTATTGACGAATCTTGGTGTGTGTGTGAGTGAATATATATATATATATATATATATATATATATATATATATATATATATATATATATATATATATATATATATATATATATACACACACACACACACATATATAATATATATATGTATATATATATATATATATATATATTATATATATATATATATACATATATATATACATATATATATAATAAATATTACGTCATTATCATTATCATCATCTTCCTTAATATTAATGTTATTATAAATATCGAAGTACTATCATTATTATTCTTAATATCATCTATTTGATTGTTAGCATTATTATTATCGTTGCTTTTTTATTGTCTTTAATGATTTCATTAAAATGATTATTATCATCACTATTATAAATAATTCTTAAGGTTCCCTTAAGGTTGTTCTTATCATTATAATAATAATAATAATAATAATAATTATTATTATTATTATTATTATTATTATTATTATTACTATTATTATTATCATTATTATTATCTTCTCATTGTTATTATTACTATTAACATCATCAACATTGTTACATTTATTATCATTATTGTTATTATTATTATTCTTAGGCACATGCACACACTTGTTCACACACACACACACACACACACACACACACACACACACACACACACACACACACACACACACACACACACACACACACACACACACACATACACACTC
>NC_051397.1:27585483-27587983 GCF_015228065.2 Penaeus monodon
CTTAATTTTTTTATATCTATCAGAGGGACGTTTTGTTTATCTTTTTGTAGCCTTTTTTTTAAGTTTGTCCTTTGTTTTTATGTTAGGACCGTTACTTTCCTCTCTTCGCTCTCTCTCTCTGCTTTTCCCTTTTTCCCCTACCCCTCTTCATGGTAAAAAACAAATCAAACCTACGGCATAAACAAAAAAAAAAAAAAAAACAAAAAAATAAAAACAATAAAAAAAATATCATAAAAAAACTAAAAAAAAAACATACTAAAAATAAACATAAAAAAAAAAAACAAAAAAAAAAAAACAAAAAAAAAAAAAAAAATAAAAAAAAATCGCGAATAAAAGTGTTTTTTTTTTATTTTTTTTCTTTTCTATTTCTTCTTACCTTTCTTTCTTATTTTCTGTTTTCTCTTCTTCTCTTCTTTTTTTTCTTCTTCTCTGCTCTTATCTTCTTTTTTTCTTCTTCCTTTTTCTCTGGTCTGTCACTTTTTTTTCTTTTTTCATTTTTAATTTTTGTTTTTTTTTTTTATTTTTTTTTTTTTTTTTTTTTTTTTTTTTTTTTTTTTTTTTTTTTTTTTTTTTTTTTTTTTATTTTTTTTTTTTTTTAAAAAAAAAAAAAAAAAAAACAAAAAAAAAAAAAAAAAAAAAAAAAAATGTCATTTTAAAGAGAGCGATAGTGTGATATTAATAGAATAGATAGACATAATTAAGTATAGATAGATAGATGATAGAAGATAGATAAGATATTAGAGAAGATAGATAGATAGATAGATTAGATTCGATAGGACAGGATTAGATAAATAGGTATATAGACAGCAAGGTAAAACCGTTAACATCCCCCCTCTTCTCTGTGCCCTTTCCTTTATGTGTCTGATAAAATAAATTTATGATTGACATTAAATTCTTTACTTTGCGCTCTCTCCTCTTTACCAAACTCACATACCAGTTCCTGGCCCCCAACCCCAAAAGCATATCGACCATGGCCCCACTGGTTGTTGACTAAACTGCAGAGCGAAAACACCCTCGTCTGCAGGTAGATTATAAGTTCACCTTGGGTACCGGTGCCTCTCTATCTCTTTCGTCTCTTCTCTACCACGTCTTCCGTATTCGGCTCCGTATGTATTCTCGAGCTCTCCTGCTCTCCCCCCTCACCCCCGCCGCCCCCGCGTTCCTTCTTCTCTCCTCCCTGCGCTCTCGCGTCCTTCTCTCTCCTTAGGGCTCTCCCCTCTTCTCCCTCTCTTCTCTCTCTCTATCTCGTCGTTCCATCTCCTTCCTTCTCTCTTCTTTCCTCCTCCGTCTTTTTGTTAACCCTTGTTGATCCCTCTCTCTCTTACCCCTTTCTTTCTATTCCCTCTCCTTCCTCTGCCTCTCTCTACTACCCTTTAATTCCTCTTTCTCTCTCCTTCCTCTCTCTACTACCGTTGTTGTTACCGCGCGCCGTCTCCTCTTATCTCTTCTCCTCTCTGTCTACTAAGCCCTCCTCTCCGCTACACGTTTTGCGCGAGCGTAGTTCTATAAAAAGGCTTTCGTCGACTTCTCTCGACGCTCTTTGCTGCTCTCTCTGTGTGTTGAGCTCCTGGACTACTACGCCGTAACGTTTTCTCGCTGTGCGGTGTGGATCTCTCGTCGACCTCTCTACCCTGTTTCTCTCGTTGTTCGTGTGCTCTCTGCTTCTCTCTTCCTCCTGTTATATCATGAACGTAAGAGCTACAAGATCTCCAGCCAGACATGTAGACACGACTATGCGGTACTAAGAACAGTACACTCCACCATGGAGTTTAGAGCCACCCTCACCCCGGGATGCTTCTAGTTTGTAAGTGCGCCCGTCTCTGCTCCGAGTGGCACTCACTTCAGCATCCAGTGTCATAAAGGACCACGTGAAACGCTGTTCTGTTCCACGGTACCCAGGTCGCTCTCTCTTTTCCCAGGATGTTGTAGCATACGCACCGCTTGTATTCTGAGACTCGCCCAGTATATCCAGTCAAACCTCTACCTCGTTTGTTTCATCTCTTCCTCTCCAGGAGCTCGATGATGGTCAGCATATTCAGCCTCACGCTCCTAAGCTACGCTGGGAACCAATCTTCAACTTACCCCCATTCTTCTCCGTATCGTCGCTTCTCTCTCTACTACCCGTATTTCTCTATCTCGTTCTCTCCTCCGGTTGCTACCCCTCCTCCTCTCTCTGCTCCTCTCTCTACCTCCTCTCTCTTCTCCTCTCTCTCTCTCTCTCTCTCTCTTCTTCTACTCTCTCTCTCTTCTCTCTCTATCCTCTCTACTCTTACTAGACTGTACTCTTTCTATACTCTTACTCTCCTCTCTACTCTCAGGCGACTGCAACTCTACTACTCTCTCCAAAAATAAAAATAAAAAAAAAATATAAAAAACAAGAAAATATTAATATACATAAAAAAAACTACTCATATCTCTCTCTCCTACTACTCTCTCTCATCTGCTCTCTCTCTCTCTTCTCTCTCTCTCTCTCTCTCTCTCTCTCATCTCATCTCCTCTT
>NC_051397.1:27591698-27594198 GCF_015228065.2 Penaeus monodon
CGGTTCGCGCCCCACCCAGGCGCGAGAAGTTGCAATTGTCGCCCGGAGGTTACTGCTGTGGCTGGGCACCACGGCGGGTAAGGACTAGGCTCAGCCGAGTCAGCACCAGCTGACATACGTGAGCGAGTCGGCATTAGTCGACACAGGCCGGGCTCCCCTCATGGCATAGCCCGGGCGAGGCTAAGCTTCGCATATCGAACTTATCCTTACTGAATATGCCTTATCAACGACAAAACTCGAACAGCTTAGAAAAATGCAGTTATTCTAATAGGGCGATGCAAAAGATCTAAAGAATTATCGTCGCATAAGCCCCCAAACGGTTATTTAGAAATTATTCAAAAAGTCGTTATAACTGGAAAACCCTGTGTATGACATTCGTCGATTACGAAAATGCATTCGAATCTTTACAAATACTAGCAGTATTAGAAGCTATTCGAAAACAAATAACGGAGAGAGGCGGCTGTAAAATTTGGAAGAAATAAGCGAAGATGTCACAGCGACCATCCAACGTACATGACCGATGGTACCGCATGGCGATACCATCTCTCCACTCTGTTTATAGCCTGCCCTAAGGAAATATTCAAGAAACTAGAATGGAGGGGAAAGGTTATCAAAATAGGGGACGCACATCTGAACAATCTTAAGATTTGCAGACGATATTGTTCTTTTAAGCATCTGAAGAGAGAAATTTTGGGAGATAGACTCACGATGAACAGGAAAAGACTAAATTCATGTTCAACAGTAGAGTTTAATTCGAACAAGTACACGTACAGTATGTAGTATAAGATGCTGTTGTTTGAGATTTGCGAAGCTCTAGCTTCGTCCGGGAATTCCATACATATGGCCCGGCCTGTGTCAGCTATTTATGGCTGTTTCATTTTATTTTCTAACACTCTATGCTTACCGTGGTGGCGGGATTGGCAGCAGGCACTCCTGCTGCCATGATGTAAACATGCGGCATAATCTCTTTACCAGCCCGGCGGCTGTTGTGGGCAGTCTCAGAAATTGTGTGTGCTCACAACTCTGTAAGTAATGTACCAGGGTGGCGTTCGGCTCACCACAATACATGCAACACCAGTGTACATAGTCAATTGTCTCTATAATTTGCCATGTGCAATGGCCAGCTGCTCAAAGCCAATGGTGTCTGAGTACCATCTAGCCGAGGGGAAGGATCTCGTTTTCTCTCTGTGGAGCTGCAGGAGGAAGGCATTACACTTAAGCCTTAAGATTTTTCGGCTAGGTTGCATGATCATGGGATTTGGGCGCATACTCCTACCAATGTCAGCTAGTCTGTCAGCAAGCTCATTCCCTCTGATGCCTATGTGGCTAGGGACCCAGTTTATAATTCTTCTTCTACACTGAGCGAGAATCCTCTGCGGTATAGTAAGCACAGTGGTCAGGAGGTAGATGTTGTCTTTGGGTAAGCTTTGCTGTAGACTTTCAATGGCTGCCCTGGAGTCTATATGTATGACCACATGTCCTTCCCTCAGGAACGTGTGGGCTAGGGCTCCATGATCGCAACTGCCTCTGCCTGTAACGAGGAGACGATGTCTGTTACCCTCATGGATTGTATGGCCTCCCTTGCTGCAAAGCCGGCGCCTGCAGTGTGGCTTAAGGGATCGACTAATCCATCTGTGAAGTAGGTTCTACTACCCGGAGGAGTGATGGCTGCAATGACCCTCTCGGCTTCTGCCTTTAGACTAGGCATGATGTATTGATTCTTTCTCCTTGACAAGTTCATAACAGAGAACTCGATCAAGGTTTGTGCCCACGGCGGGGCTTCAATAAAGTCGAGATCAGGGAGTCCATACCCTTGGCAAGGAATTGTTTGCAAACAGCTCGTGGTCATGTTCTAGTTTGTCTCATGTTTGTGTTCCTGGGTGCCTGGGTTACCTTTGAAAGGAACCGAGCTGCCATTAGATCAATATGAGTGTCCAGGGGGAGAGGGTTTGCCTCCATAAGGAGGTTGAGGGCCTTCATCCACCTTGGGGCACCCAGAATGGACCTTGGCAACTTCATTTTGAACTGTCTCCAATTTTTCTTTGTGACAGTCAAGGAGACAGAATCATAGTCCACAAATGGGATGGACGACATATACATAAAATAATCTTGTAGTGGATTGTCGGGTTATAATGGAAATTTTAAACACTAATTTATGGATTTCTCCTTCGGCAGCCTGACCTCGTATATAAGACGAAGTAGCCCTTTGGGGAAAAACTCTACGGTGCCTCACTCCAGGTTTAAGTATATACGTGCTAACTCTCCTGCCCTTAATACAAGCTGGATGGACGGAGTTAGTTGGACACCGCCTGTCGGGAAGGCGAAGACATCATCCTCTCTTGCGGAAGAAGAGGCCGCACGGATGTTTCAGGAGCGGGGATTTTCAGTTTACATTTATATTTTTTTTTCGCCTGTTTTGTCTTTTGGTGTTTTATGGAAGACTATTAGCATTAATTATGAGAGCACCTCTCTATGTAATGCCACATTCATCACCACGTGG
>NC_051397.1:27601698-27604183 GCF_015228065.2 Penaeus monodon
GTAGTCTGGCCCAGGTGTTTTTGCCTCGTCTGTGTAAGCGTGTGTTTAGTGGTTCCATGCTGTATGTTCTGTGTAGTGTTTCTGCTGAAATTCGGTCTAGAAATGTTGCGCCGTGTACCCAGAGTAGTGCTTTGTTCTGTACTGATTGCATTCGGAGTTTTTGTGAGTATGATATTGCAACCAGTGGGGTAGCAGTATATTCTAAGATGGGTCTGACAGTTGTTTTGTAAAGTCTGAGTTTTGTTTGTGGTGTGCAGCATGAAAAACGTTTTAGTTTGGTTAGTGTTATTTTTGCTTGTGATCTCCTCGTAAGCGAGGGCGATGGCGCTCTCGGTCCCCCTGTGTGGGCGAAAGCCGTATTGCCTAATGTTGTGTGTTTGGTTGTTTTCAAGGTGTGGGATGAGTCTCTGTGCAATTACCCTCTCTAGCAGTTTTCCTGGGACTTCTAAGAGTGAGATGGGGCGGTAAAGGCAGCTCCTCCGGGGTGTCCTCGGCAGGCAGCTCCTCCGGGATGTCTTCGGCAGGCAGCTCCTCCGGGATGTCTTCGGCAGGCAGCTCCTCCGGGATGTCTTCGGCAGGCAGCTCCTCCGGGATGTCTTCGGCAGGCAGCTCCTCCGGGATGTCATCGGCAGGCAGCTCCTCCGGCATGTCCCCGGCAGGCAGCTCCTCCGGCAAGTCCTCGGCAGGCAGCTCCTCCTGGGCAGGCGACGACTCATCCGGCGCGTCCTGGGCAGGCGACGACTCATCCGGTGCGTCCTGGGCAGGCGACGGCTCATCCGGCGCGTCCTGGGCAGGCGACGACTCATCCGGTGTGACTTCGGCAGGTAGCCCTTCCGACAGCCCGATGCTCACCATCTCCTTGGGCGGGCATCCCACGCCAACTGGTCGTTCGGGTGCACATCCCGCACCCACCAGTTTTCCAAGCGGACATGCAACGGCGGCTAACTCCTCCGACTTACGTGCAGTCGCTGGCGTGGTGTTCACTGTCGGCTGAGGCTTCCTCGACCGCGCCTGCTTCTTCCGACGGCCGTTCCCCGGGAGTCTCTTACGCTTCTGTCCGTCTTGCCGACAGGATTCCCGCTGCGACGGGTCCTTGGGCAGACGGAACGCGTCCAGGTGCGACTCCGTGGTCAGTCGCTCCTCTGGCCAGCGTTCTACTCCCGGGACTTGAGTTTCCCGGACGACGTGCTCCCTCGCGTAGGGATGGCCAGAGCAAGGCCAAAAGCAGGGACCCACGTTCCTCCATAGCGCTTGCTCTGCCTTCCGACGCCTGTCCTCTTCGCGGTTCCTGCGACGCTGTTCTTCCGACAGCTGCCTCTGTATCTCCCGTTTCCGGTAGTACAGGGCCAGCTGCTCGCGTCTAATCCTCTCCTGCTCCTGTATGTAATGATAAAAGGCCATGCCTTCAAGGCCTAACAGATCACCTTCCTTCACGTAGTCCCTCATGGTGCCGTTTTCCAGACCGTCTGATCCTGGCAAGGTCGCCAATGTCAGGGTTCGACTTATAAAAAGATATAAGAATCAGAACGGTCAAGGTCAACGGAAAAACACCAGAGGAAACATACAGAAAGGTTTACTGTTACCGGCACTATACATACACATACATAGCAAAATATGTACAAACAGGAGCGTGGGCGTGAGAGAGGATCCAGTGGAGCAGGCGAGGTCACATGGCGGAAGGGAGCACACGAGTCAGAAGTCACGGGACAACTACTGAATTTTTGACTGCTGCTCCTTTTATGGGCCGCGCCGATGTTTACAACGAAATCCTCGTCCCCCCACACGGGCAGAAGGCCAATCACGGGTGACCTGGGACCGCCCACTTTGACCGAGTAAACATCGCGGAAGGTCCGGTGTATGTTCGGGAAGAGATCTCCCCATGCGGTGAGGTGACCACCGCTACTGCCGCCCCGCGAGCTCCAGTGAACCTCATGAGAAGGACAGCAGTGCCCAAGATGAACTTGACAATATACACACACATATATGTATATATGCATAATACATACATATATATGTAGCTAGATAGATGAATCTGTGTGTGTGTGTGTGTGTGTGTGTGTGTGTGTGTTTATGTGTGCGCGTGCGTGCGTGTGTGTGTGTGTGTGTGTGTGTGTGTTTATGTGTGCGCGTGCGTGCGCGTGTGTGTGTGTGTGTCTGTGCGTGTGTTTGCTTGCTTGCTTGAGATTTGCGAAGTTCTGGCTTCGCCCGGGCCTTTCACTTATGGCCCGGCCTGTGTCAGCTTTTTATGGCTGTCTCATTTGTTGGTCTGACACTCGGTGCTTACCGTGGCGGTGGGATTGCCAGCAGGCGCTCCTGTAGCCGTGGTGTAAGCATCTCGCATAATCTCTTTACCAGCACGACGGCTGTGTTCTGTGGGGTTTGTCTTAGGAATTGCGTGTGCACACAATTCTCCAAGTAGTGTATCAGTGTGGCGTTCGGCTCGCCGCAATGCATGCAACACTCTTCTTCCCAGTTTTTTTTTTTT
>NC_051397.1:27604283-27616620 GCF_015228065.2 Penaeus monodon
GTGCTTTATTCTATGGTAAGGGATACTACTGTTTTCAGATTTTATAAACTATTATTATTATGTTTTCCTCACAAGGAACTTCCAAACTTCGTATGGGCTAAAAGCATTTTAATTAAGCCATATCTACACATATCTTGTGTAGTGTGGAGTCGCGTCATTGATATATTTACGATCTTAATCATTACTTTCATTTCCTCGCGGTAAATACACCATCGCGCTTAGTCAAGGGAGGGGCAGGAGTGGGAGAAATGTGTGTAGAACATGTGGATTTACTTTGGTCAGATGACTGAAGGAGTTCGATTTCTAGTTTAGATATTAATTAACTATGCAGTTCTTCATGAAGGGAAGTGAGACAAGTACTTTCCCTGGTGTCGATCTTTTGTCCGCCTCTTCCTCATTTCGCCCGTATATTAACTTGACATTGCAGCGAGACCATTAGCTTGTGTCGAGACAGGGTATTTCCTGGCGCCTGTCTGTAGTCTTCGGTCATCTGTATATTGCCCAAAAACATCATCATCACTGTTTAAGAGGATATTTTTAGATAAATGAGACTTTAGTGGTATTGATGAGTAAACTGACTGTTTTATAAACAGTTTTGTAACACATAAGACAAATGTATTTTATTCCTTAAAACTGAACTTGGTGTAATATATATACACCTGTTAAAGTTAATAGCAATACAACAACAATTTAACACTATTGATATAGATTTTCCTGGTCTGCCAAAATATATGCTCTTTTCATATATATATATATATATATATATTATATATATATATATATATATATATATATATATATATATATATATATATATATATATATATATATTATATATATATAATATATTATATATATATATATATATATATATATATATATATATATATATATATATATATATATATATATATATATATATATATATATATGTGTGTGTGTGTGTGTGTGTGTGTGTGTGTGTGTGTGTGTGTGTGTGTGTGTGTGTGTGTGCGTGTGTGTGCTTACCAATTTCCTAAGGGAGACTAATATTTCAAAAAAAAATTAATTATGCATGATAATCATACGTGGATTCTATACTTTTAAAAAGTTCATATTTCATTTTATTTTTTGATATTTTTTTTTGTTATTTTTTTACTAATAAGAGAAACTACTGTTTGGGTAGTTTTTTAAACTTTTTACATACTTTAACTTTTTAAATCCTAAAAGGTATTCGATAAATAACAATAAATAATCGCTTTTGAGGTAAGGGCGTTGGTGGTGCACTCTCGCCTTGAGATGAAACCCAAACAAAAAAAAATCTATTAACCCTCGCTGAGATTTAAAAATTTTTTTCATTACGCAAATATAAACAAAACGATGCATTTGGAAAAGCCCATTTTTTTCACCCCCTTAAAGTTATGCAAAAGAAATAGAATCACAAAAGCTATAAATAATATTTTTAAAATGTTTACAATGCAAATTAAAAAAGGTCTTTTCCCCTCATAACTCGAAAGAAATACCCCCCCCCTATCCCCCGCCCGGGAAAACCCCACATTCCCTTATGCAACTTCCCCCCCCCTTGCCCTTCATATTTAAATTAAACCCTTTTGAAACTATTTTAACATATTTAGTGCCGTATACGGGAAATTTAAAACCAAAGGGAAAAATTTCCCCCTAAGGGAGTAAAAATGCACTATACACCTTCATGCAATAGGTCTTACCAGGCACAAGCAATTTTCCAATGAAGTAAATGATGCACCGCTTTTTACCAATTCTCGGGTATCAAATTTTTTTTTTTTAAAACTTTTCTTTGAAATAAAAAAATGGTGCTTCCCTTTCTTGTCATGCCAAACTTTTGATATTTATTTTTTCTTACAAAAAAGGGGGAAAATGAGAGCAATATAAAATGTTAAATACAGACAAAAGGAAAAAAAAGGGGTCGACACAAATTTCAATAATTTTTTTCTGAATGTCAAATAAAAAAATTCGTTTGATAGAAAAATCCGCATTAAAGTCATAAAAGAGAAAGTGCCGTTTTTTCTTAAATCAGGAATTAAACTTAATTTTTTCAAGGGATGAATGTATATAGGGACGGGAGACAAGAACAAAAATTTTTGGTCTGAGAAACTGCATTATCATCATCGTTACAGTCTACACCGACGTCTGACCCCATCCCGAGAGCAATGTGCGCATGGCAACTCGGCAATCGCTGTTGACCTTATGAGCGATAAGGAAGGTATTTGGAGTGATGACGAGGATTTCCTATCAAGTACTCACATTCTTTCTCAGGTGAGATCTTTTGATTTGACACATATGTCGGATGAACACACACAATAGGTGTAACTACGCATACGAAGAAGAGCATGTAGACGGTTATATTACTTATATTTAGGACAATTTCTGAAATATTGTTAAGTAGCTTTTGACAATAAAGTTCATATTTCTTGTAAAGTTGATGTATATTAGAATATTTTTCCCTTCACACAGACACAGACATACACACACGCGCTCTAGATGCGATTACACATGAAACAAAAACTCATCCATTCACAGTACCTGCGCATAGGATTCAGAATAAGTTAAGGAGAATAATACACGAACTCTGACAAATGTTGATTAACATTTTACAATAAACAATATTTTTATGGTTTGTGATTAATATTCTTAAAGATGTCGATGTGTAATAGAATATATAAACACATCCCCATGGAGAGAGAGAGAGAGAGAGAGAGAGAGAGAGAGAGAGAGAGAGAGAGAGAGAGAGAGAGAGAGAGAGAGGGAGAGAGAGAGAGAGAGACCACTATGCTCCGCAGGCGTGTAGTTGCTGATATTACTTCTCTGAACATTATTTGGGCTTGTTTGCTTGAGATTTGCGAAGTTCTGGCTTCGCCCGGGCCTTTCACTTATGGCCCGGCATTATTTGGGGGAGGAATATTAATTGATAATTAGGAAGACGCTTTTTCTGAAACCCCTTAGTGTGCTTCTACGTCAACAATTAGAGAATCTCTATACTGTGGTCCAGGCCATACACTCCGACACTTTCCCACGAGTACGCCTAGCGCGCGGCCTCCAGTGCTGACAGTAAGTGGGAGTTATGTCTTTCTTCTTCTGAGCTAAAGATGGAATCCACGTGGATTTCGAAACTGTAGTCTCATTTCAATAAATCTAGATTTTGCATTGCGTTTTTTTTTTACCAAAGACATATGTTTGTGGTATGATATATATTATATATATTATATATATATATATATATATATATTATATATATATATATTATAATATATTGTCGTCTCCCGAAGTAGAGTAGTGAGGTAGGCATGGAGAAACTTCTTTATAAAATGATACTTAACTTATGATTTTGTGAACATTTTAGAAGTTACATATTTAGTTTCGGTCATTCATTATCCCTTTCGTAGCTTGGGAGTTGGTTTATCTTTATTCATTACTGTTTCATTTTTTTACTGACAAATTTTCATAATATTCATTTCTTAATCAGTATTTTTTAGTTACTCTTATTATCTTAATTATGATCAACTTATTTTTCACTTCTTTTCCTATCAGTATAGTTTTCTCTAGGTTACAAATAAAATTATTTTGTGTGGTGGTTGTAGAAAGAAAAATATCAAGTCAAGTTTATTTAAAGAATAATGTATTATTCGATTTTTCCCGCATGCTTACAATAATTATCACTGGACAGGAGGGGACTGGCAAAACCGTAGCTTTCTCTCTCTCTCTCTCTCTCTCTCTCTCTCTCTCTCTCTCTCTCTCTCTCTCTCTCTCTCTCTCTCTCTCTCTCTCTGCCTTGCCTTTGCAGAACAAGGGGTGTGTGTATATATAATATGTAATTCTCGCCACTTTCAAGACAGTGCGGACTTGTCTTGCGTGCTTGAATTGCTGGACTGCTTCTTGAACTAGTGTTACGGCGCTCGTTCCCGCATCCCTCCAATTATCTCCCACGGCAAACAGACGGGAATCCTCATCAGTCAGCTCATCAGTCTTCTTTCGGAACCTTATCCACGGAAGGCGACCAACGCACACAAGTTTATACATATAAAAGCACACACAATCCACACAACATAATATATACTTTATGTATATATATATATATATATATATTATATATATATATATATATAAACACGCGCGCGGTAGGTAGTGATGGTGTGTGTGGGTAGTGTGATATATATATATATATATATATATATATATAATTATATATATATAATATATATATATATATATATATATATATAACCACACACGCGCGCACGTGTAGCAGTATGTTGTGTGTGGTGTGTGTGTGGTGTGTGTGTGTGTGTGTGTGTGTGTGTGTGTGTGTGTGTGTGTGTGTGTGTGTGTGTGTGTGTGTGTGTGTGTGTGTGTGGTATATATATATAATATTATATAATATATAGATATATATATATTTAATATATATTATATATATATATATATATATATATATATAAAACAACCCTCCCTGACCAGGACTCAAACCTAGGTCACTCTGGGTATGAAACCGGAGGCCAGTGCTAAATCAACCATACCACAACGACCCACTAAAAGGAGTGTGTGCAACTAGGATCTCACTAGCTTCATAGACATTACCTATCTACTCATACTTGCGTAATGAAGTTTCACGCTCACTCCCCATGGGCACTCGGTGGAAATTTTAGCGCTGGCCTCCGGTTTCATACCCGGAGTGACCTAGGTTCGAGTCCTGGTCAGGGAGGGTTGTTATTTATCGATATCAATGCGGCATTGCATTATTAAATCTTTTATAAATATACCTCAGTACATCAGCGAAGTATATATATATATATATATATATATATATATATATATATATATATATATATATATATATATATATATATACACTTCGCTATCATTACTCAAGTATGAGTAAATAGGTAATGTCTATGGAGCTAGTAAGATCCTAGTAGCACACTCCTTTTAGTGGGTCGTGTGGCATGGTTGGTTTAGCACTGGCCTCCGGTTTAATATCCGGAGTGACCTAGGTTCGAGTTCCTGGTCAGGGAGGGTTGTTATTTATAGATATCAATGCGGCATTGCATTATTCCATATTTCACACACACACACACACACACACACATATAAACAAAAAACAAACATAAACACAATCAATACAAACAAAACAACAATATATATATATATATATTATATAACTTAGATAAATATATATATATCATAATATATATAATATATATAAATATATATATATATATTATATATACTATATATAATATATATATATATATATATCCTATATATATAATAATTAATATTTACTATATATATACTATATATATATATAACTATCTATATTATATCTATATGATATAATATAATGATGTGTGGTGTGTGTGTGTGGTTGTGTGTGTGTGTGGTGTGTGGTGTGTGTGTGTGTGTGTGTGTGTTTGTGTGTGTGTGTGTTTTGTGTGTGTGTGTGTATGTATATATATACCTTGTGTGCGGTGTGTGTGTACATACTATCATATAATGGCTATATACATAGCTATATAAGTAGACTTATGTAGATAATCAATGCATA
Source organism: Penaeus monodon (assembly GCF_015228065.2). Classification (NCBI taxonomy): domain Eukaryota; kingdom Metazoa; phylum Arthropoda; class Malacostraca; order Decapoda; family Penaeidae; genus Penaeus; species Penaeus monodon. The sequence goes on from NC_051397.1 coordinate 27,609,841, forward strand.
TGTATCTAAACTTTCTCATCAGCATCAATATAAGTAATGTTGTTTTATTATCAGTACGAATTGTGATGCTGATGGACACGAAAGAGCACAAGCAACCGATGCCGAAGAACAGTGTCCTTTTCCCTCCACCAGTCCCATCGCACGAACAGTCGGTAGCGAGTAACAGCCCGTTGGCCGGAAATTAATACTGATCATTTTGCTATTACTATATTCTGCCCCCTTTTCGATACCTTTTTGTCCATCTCGCATTACCTAAATAGGAAAAACCCCGAGTTTTTTCCCTTTTTTTCGCGTAACTTAATGACACAGTGAAAATAAGAATGAAATGTGTTATGTTCTTTGCACTTCACTCTTTCAGAGAATTCTAAGCAGGTCGCCACTGAGAGGTCGACTGCATGAATCAACATATTTGATAGTACAGAAAAATAGTGTAACTTTTTTCACTATTATCAAATAATGATTTGAGTTCGATAGTTTCTGCAATATAATCTGATAAGCAAATCAGAAAAAAAAATGTCAAATTCTACTGCAGTTTCTAGTACGAGAAAATATTTACCATTATCCGATGGGAGAGTGTCATGATACGGATAAGTGTTGTGTGTGTGTAAGCCTACACACACGCCACACACATGTACACACACATACATACACACATGTGTATGTGTGTGTATATATACATATATATATATATATATATATATATATATATATTATATTTATATATATATATATATATATATATATATATATTATATGATATATATAATATATATGAAATTATATTATATACTATAAATATATATTAGTATCGTATTATATATTATATATATGATATATATATATATAGATAAAAATATATATATATATATATAATATATATGTTGTAGTGTGTGTGTGTGTTGTGTTGTTGTGTGTGTGTTGTGTTTGTGTGTGTTGTATGTTTGTTGTATTAGTGTGTGTCGGCTCGCGCGCGCGTAGTTGTCTGCGTTGTATATACGTTGTATAAATATAAATATACATACTGAAATATAGATTATTTGTTTTTATATATATATATATATATATATATATATATATATATAATATATATATATGTGTGTTGTGTTTTGTGTGTGTGTGTGTGTGTGTGTGTTGTGTGTGTGTGTGTGTGTGTGTGTGTGTGATAGAGAGAGAAAGAGAAGTAAATGTATCTATGCGTATACATAAAGTATACAAACCAATGCGCTCTTTTCCTTACGACGTTAACACGTTACCTTTGCGCACGTAAACATAATGATTACACCACGTGATGGTCGAAACCGCAATATCATAAAACATTTTTTTATGGAGTGTTAACTGTCCGGCGCTCTGCGTGCGGTGGAGCTGCCTTGACTTGACTAAAGATACAATTTGCTGGTCAGGAGAAGCAGTGAGAAGAACGCAAGTGCAGTAGAGGAACAAAAGGAAGGAGTTGCGAGAGAACGCATATGCTCACGGTGGAGAGGTCTGCCTAGCGTCTAAATGCTGACAAGTAGTTTGAAATTAACAAATTGAAATCTTATTCTTCATCTTGTAGATTAGAATCAACTGAACAGATGAACTTTAAAGATGTCATAATAATGATATTGATAATAGTAGAAATGGCAGCACAGCAGTAGTAGTGGTTGCTGTTTTGTTGTTGTAGTATAATATTTAGATGGATATAGTAAATTTGTATAATTTATTGAAAATTTAAAAAACGATATAACAATGAAATTTGATGATAGAAATAATGATGTGATGATGTTTAATGATGATGATGATGATGATATGATATATGATGAGGATGATATGTATGATATGTATGATGATGATGGATGAGGATGATGATGGATGATGATGATTGATGATGATGATCATAATAATAATAATAATAATAATAATAATAATAATTCTGATAGTGTATTATAAACGTAATAAGATAATAAAAAAAAACATATGGAATTTCTAAGAGTAATAAAATGATCTACAATCCTAAGGTTTTTTTTCTATTATTCTCCATATCTCTCGGCACTGTGTTTCCCTGCCCCCCTTCCCTTCCCCGTTCCCTCTTCTCCCTAGGTCTCGTGGGCGCCTTTTCCCGAAGGGACGGGCACAAGAACTTTTTTGCCTCAGGAGACAAAAAGCCTTTCCCACCCTCCTCCACGGGTCCTTTTTCCCTTTTACCCTCCTCCTTGCCTATTCCGTTTTCCCCCGAACCTGGAAACCCCTTTTTCCCTTTCAGAGATGGGTCGTGTGATCCCTTCGCTTTTTAAAGGAGGGAACAAAACCCAGCGATTCCCGCAAACCTTTTTTAAGGGGCGGTGTTTCGTTTTGGGCTGGGGAAACTTTGGGATGCTTTTTTATCCCCTTTTAATTTTCAACCCAAAATTAAACTAACTAAATTCTTAGAACAATTAGGGGGAAAAGATGTTGAAAAAACAAATAAAATCTTAAACCCTTCGTTTAAACAAAGGAAGTATACCGTAACCGTGTTTTATAAGGAGCTGCTATGATTGTTAGTTAAATTGGGGATACACCCACACACAACACACCCCAACACACACACACACCAACACACACACACACACACACAACACACCACCACACACACACACCGGCCCGGGGCGGTATTTTCCCTTGGAAAGGAATTTCACCTCGATTCCCTGCCTATTTAGCCCCTGGGTGGGAAAGCCACCCAAGTCAGTGCTGGTCCCAAACCCCGGGAAAAGATAGAAGAATGATTCCCAAAAAGGTACCCCCCGGCACTCTCCTTTGGAAAAAAAGGGGGAGACCCTACCATGTCTCACCCCAAAAGACACCAAAACCATAAAAACTAAAATTAAGTATCATCTTGACCGGGGCGGCTCGACATAAACCTACCGTATAAAAAAAAAAAAAAAAAAAAAAAAAAAAAAAAAAAATATAATTATATAAAATTATATATATATATATTATATATACAATAATATATATTGTGGTGGTTTTTTTGTGTGTTGTTGTGTGTGTGTTGTGTGTGGTGTGTGTGTGTTGTGTGTGGTGTGTGTTTTTTTTGTTGTGTGTTTTGGTGTGTTGGTGTTTTGTTGTGTGTGTGTGTGGGGTGTGTGTGTTGTGTGTGGGGGTTTGTTGCGTGTGGGTGTGTGTGGGTGTGTGTGTGTGGTGTTTTTTTAAAATATCTATATAACATTATATATGTATATATCTATATATTATACCGCACACACCCGTGTGGTGTGGTGTGTTTGTGTTGGTGTGGGGAAATTCATGTCAAACAATTGCGAGTAAAAACCCGAAGGGAATACAAAAAAAACACACGAATATCCAAAGGCCTTTTCCCGCATTTACTGCTTCCTCTGATGAAGCAGCAAATCGAAAGGCCTTCGGCATATTCGTGTGTTTTCTTGTACTTCCCCTTTTTTTTTCACGCAATCTTTCGCATGAATTTCAACACGGGTTCTTTTAAAAACGATGGCAGGAAGGGGAAACATCACACCGAAAGCTCCAAACATCAAAAACCGCATGGGGTTCCTAAAAGGATGCGTGAAAGGAGCGGTTCTCCCTGTAACCCCACCCCCCCCCCCCCTCTCAAAGGAATCTCACCCTTTCCTAACATTGTTAAGTGTTCCTGGGGGAGGGATTAGTGAGTGCATCGAAAGATGGAGACCTGGGGGGCCGCCTTCCGGGGGCCCCCTTCCCCAAAAACTCGTCCTCAACTTGGGAAAGGGGAAACATCTACGAAGGCGAGACTAAGAGACTGTTAGAGGATCTTGTCTAATGCGGGTGGTTTTAAGGGGGTGCGTGTGCTTAAGTTAAAACGTCACACAAACTCTCCCCAAAGACCCAAAAGAAACCTTGTCTTTAGGTTTAAATTCCCAACCTGATACCCTTAGAAAAAAGGCGGGCTGTTTAAATTGGAGCCCCACTGCCCGGAAATCTCTCTGCAATTGAGAGGGGATTCCTGCAGGAGTTGGACCTGCGCAGTCGCCACGCCAAAGGAGGGAAGCCTCCCCATTTCGCTGGAAACATTAAGGATCTACAAGAATTTGGCAAGATACTCCTTTTGTCTTTGGACTGGGTGATAAGGGTGGCGGTATCGAATCATTATTACCGATTATGTAAATAAAAGGGAAAATACATCTCGGACGTATCTATTTCGGAGAGCCAGGCGGAAACGCGGAGGCAAGGTCCCAGATTTAATAGAGCAGCAGGGGGACCCAAATGTTCGGAAAGGGGAAGTCTTTGCGGGGCTCTGCTCGGGGAACGCCCCAAAACGCCGACGATCCGGGGGAACCCAAAAAATCCCAAAAAAGGGAACCCCGTCAACCATCCCAACGGACCGGGAGGCCCCACACCTTTTTAGAAAAGAAATTGCAGCCCTCTCTCGAGCCCCTTTAAAAACCCCATCACGTTGTCATCTATCAAACACCATCGATATTGGCCAAACTGCAAGACGTCGGGTTGAGATCAAAACGGGTTGCCTCGTCAAATCGCTCTTCACCACGTGTCGATTGACGGGGCCATCGAAGCTGCAAAAGGGAACACTGACGGGAAAAGGGACGAGGATGAACTACCGCTCCGAGAGATGATTATGTCGCACTCCCGCCTCTGCGTGGATTTTGGCCCTTCGAATTCCCCGAGGACTGAAATACGAGAAAATCCAAGGGACTTGCTATGGGCTCACCTCTGCCAGCATCCTTTTGCCCAGCTGTTTATGGAAACCCCGGGGCTGACCACTACCGAACATCGTGGGAATAATGTGTCTGGCTTCGTTACTTTAATGACACCTTGCTGTATACCGACCAAAAAACCCCTTCAAGAAATCCTCCCCCAAACTAAATGCTGCCCCCTCCATACGTTCACCACCAAAGAGGAGAGGAATAACAGTTCCTTTCCTCGCACCAACCATAAAAAACTGCGCCCGGGTGTTCTCTTATACAAAAAACCCAATAAAAAAGATTTTTTTCATACATTTTTTTTGGCCCCAACATGAACCAAAAAAGGGTGTGGTCATTGGTTTTTTCCTCTGAGACTTAAATCTGCGCCCGGGGTTCCCCTGGGGGAGGAAATGCGGGCACGTCAGCACACTTTCCCAGGCCTCCGTTCCCCCTCGCGCCTTCTCGCCACCTACGTCGCAAAGCGAAAAGATCATGACCAGATCAAAAGGGGACCCACACAGAAAAAGACCGATTTTCATCCCCCCCTCACGCTACAGAACATCTAAGGGCCCTGGTGGGCCCATTATAAAAATAACTCCCCCCCTGCAAGAAATCGGGGAAAATCGTCAGGGAAAAAAGATCGACCACAGCAGACCTCGCAGCCAGGGGGTTAAAACTACCTTGTGGTGGGTGCGATAGGTATACGGGGTTGACAGGACGGGCCTCCATGAACAACGTTTGACCCGCACCCACCCTTTGTTTTCACGTCGACTCCCACGGCCATTCCCCCCAAATGGGCCCGGCCCCCCATTATTAAACAAGGGCTCCCCCACGACAAAGGAAGATGGGGGAAACGGCGTTATATCAAATAACACTTCAACCCGCAACGGAGCCACGAACTCCAAGGTCTCGCACACCGATTACCGACGGCCCCCCAACCCCCTAGTACTTGTATATATATACCCTTGTAGCTCTATCTTATATGCCCGATGAAGCATAAATGCGAAAAGGCCTTTGTCATATTCGTGTTTTCTTGTACTTCCCTTTGTTGTTCTACTCGCAGGTTTGTGGTGTGGTGGCGCGCGCGCGCGTGTATGTAATATGTATTAAAATTTTTTTTTATATATATTAATATAATATATTATATATATATATATAATATTATATATAATATTTATATTTTTTTATATTTTTAAAAATTGTTAACCCATGTTTGGAATCTGGATGTTCTTAATATTCGTATCAAGTGAAAAAATGTAGATGAAAATTGACAAGTGAATTTTATGGGAAGGGGGATCACTGTCCTCAACGATGGGGAGGGGTAACGTCTCCATTTCCCCAAAAAATAAAGGATCTCGTGAAAATAAGTTAAAAGCAGAGTTCATGAAGCGGCGGCAGGCTCTGCTTGTCCATACCCTCAAATTTTGAAAGTTCGGAAAAATCAAAATTACGGGCTCTCAAACCCTATCATGTCAAGAGCTCGCCGAACAGCCTCCATTCAGGGAAAAAGGTAAACATGTGTTGTGTTTTTGTATGTGTAAATATATATTATAATATATATTTAAAAATATATTATATATATATATATAAATTTTATAATATTATTTTATATATTATATTATATTATATTATATATATTTATATATAATATATATATATTATAAACAACACACGCAACAAACATCCCTACATATATATATATATATATATGTGTGTTGTGTGGTGTACGTTGTTGTGTGTGTGTTTGTGTGTGTGCGTGTGTGATTTTCCATAGCCCTTTCGTTTTTCAGTTTTTTACATAAGAAACCCCATAAAACTCAATTTGAATCAGTCGAGCTAACAAAATATTCCTTTGCCCCAGAGGACTTTATATCTTAAATACTGAGAATTTCTGAAATTTTCAAAGAAAAGCCTAAAACCCTTAAAGAATATCATTTTCCCCAGACATAAGTTTTCTTTCTGATAATAACTCCCGGTTAAATAGTGAGCGTTAGTTTTTTTCCCTTCCTCGTGTGATACTGCCTCCTCTCTGGGCAGGTTTTTTTCCCCTGGGAATTTAATCAATTAAAGGTTAAAAAAATTTTTTTATTTTTTTTTTAAATTCAAAAACAATTTTTTTCCCTTTTTT
>NC_051397.1:27616720-27656720 GCF_015228065.2 Penaeus monodon
GTGGTGAATTTGGGGGATTGAGTTACAGAAATAGGTTTGCGTTTTGCGAATGCCGTGAAGCCCACTTTAACGTTTAAGCAGTTCCCCTCTCGGCGAAGATCTCAAAACGGATATGCTCACGATGAGCAGCCGATCCCGTTATTGATCAGGTAACAGCTTTTGGATAATAGCAGTGTTGGGGAGAGGCGCCAGGCCAAAGGAACTAGAGAAAAAAAAGAGAGCAAGGAAGAGAGGTACTTAGAGAGAGAGGGGGAAAAAGAGAGAGAGAGAGGAAAAGAGGGGAGAGAGAGAGAAGAGAAGAGAGAGGAAAAGGGAGAGAGAGAGAGAGAGAGAGAGGAGAGAGAGAGAGAGAGAGAGTAAAAACGAAAGAAATTAAAAAAGGAATGGGAAAAAATGTTAGTGTGTTTGCAAGTGTTTTTTCAACCTAAAGTCTTGCAGCCCTCTTGGTGACCGTAAAGGGGTTGCCAGAGGGTCTGTGAGATGGTTTCTGAAATGATTTTTCTGCTTAGCAACCCACCCAACCGACGCCGCGCAGATTATACCACACCGGGCTATATTTTAGCAAGGTAAGTTTATTCCTTGGGACCAAAGGATTCATATATTTCTAGACACAGGGATTTTCCGCAGATAAAAGGATTGAGGAACAATACAAACACTTGTACCCGTACAAAAAACCCAACGCAAATACTCCACAAAACACAATGTCACACACACAATGCACGAACGCCCCCCCCTCCACGGTACAGCCCTGCATGCTCCCCGAACCATAAGTTCCCACTGGGAACTTCCCTTTCCCGAGGATTCGTTTTAACTCCGCGCAGAACTATTGGGTATTTGCTTAAACTTCTTGGTTTTTTCCTAGTTCACTTCTTTTTCTTTCTCTACTTCTTTAGGGAATTGTCGTGTGGGATTATGGAGTGTCAGGACAAAAGATTTCGTGGTGAACAATGCAAGCAATAATATCTATACGCATATATGTAAATATGTAACATATACATTTCATATATAACATGAATATAATATTATATATAATAATATATATATATATATATATATAATAAAATATAATATATATTTTATATATAATATAATATATAGTATATAAATATTATATTATGTATATGGTAGTATGTATGATGGTATATATTTTTATATATAAATAATAATATATATATATATATTATATTAAATAATATGAACACACAAAAACACACACACACACAACACCACACACACACACCCCACACACACACACACACACAGATAATATAATATATATATATATATATATATATATATCATATATATATATCTATATGGGTGTCGGTGTGTGTGTGTGTGCTGTGTGTGTGTGGTGTGAGTGTTGTGTGTGTGCGTTGTATAGCAAATACGTAAGTCTATTTCTGTTTACCAGTGGAACCACGTGGATCCACAGTCAAATAGGAACTATTCACTCAGCGAGGGCGTAAGGACAATTAATCTGATCTCGCTGATCCTGCAGTCGGTCGCCACGACCACGTGGTTGTGTAAGGTCGGCCTAGCCCTTCCCCTCGGGCAGGCTGACCCTGACTCGTGACCCAGCATACGCCTACCATATATAGACATGTCTCGTTGTGTTCCTATACTGTGCCGTACGACTCCCTAATAAAGAGCACGCGTGAACCAGTATCACTACCCTGCCAAGCATTAGAATAGGAGTTCTATACCCGTTATAGGGTGTGTGTGCGTGCTGCGTGTGGTTCGTGTGTTGTGTGTGTGTGTGTTCCTAATATATAAGATAGATATATATATATTATATTCGATATAGATAGTAGAAAGATAGAGGGATATATATCTAGTAATAATATATAGATGATAGAGATAATAGAGATTGGATGATAGATAGAGTTATAGTATATATATATATATATATATATATATATACCTACATATAATAATCTTATATATATATAATATATATATCTATCTATATATATTATTATATATAAATTTATATATATGTCGCAGCAGTTGTAAACGCCTTGCTGTAAACTGCCTAGTTTAAAGCACCGTTTCACGGTGAAAAACGACATGATATAAGCGCTTTGATAAGTCCAACAGAGGTGCATATATGTGCAGGATAACGATTGTAACCTTATCCTACTTCACTGGGTTTGGTAAGTGCAAATACAATGAGTCAACTGTACACATATTTAGGGAGTGTAAGAGAGAGAGATGAAAGGGAGGAAAGAAAGGAACAGAAAAGCACTAACCGGTGTCATACTAGAATCTTGTTAAGCTATATGTTATACAAATAAAATACTGTTTAGGAAAAATTGAAGAACACCGCGTTAGGCTATGAGTGTATCATTCCCACCTATCAGATTATAGTGTTTCATTACTGCTGTACTACTATATTTGCCTATATATTATTGTAAAAAATTAATCACTATCATCATTATGATAATTATATCAATACTATTATTGATTTCGTGTTGTGAATTCTACCATCACTTCATTTTATTACTTGTCTTCTATATATTATTGTTTCATTATTATTAGTATTATATTATTATTATCATATTATATTATTCTTAGTATTATTATTATTATTATTAATTGTATTATTTTTGATTATGTTTCATATTAGTTATGTTATATATATTATTATATTAATTATTGTTCTGTTATTAGGTATTATTATTAATTATTATTAGTAGTATTTATTATTATATTATTATTTATTATTAAATCACGATTATCAAATATTATTTTCATCTTTTTGTTATAATTTTAATTAATTATCATTATCACAATCATTACTATATGCATTATTATTATCATCTTATTTATTAGATAATCCAGCCACATCATTACCATTTATTCTATTTGTCATTTTTACATCGTTATCGTTATTAGTTATTATTATTATTATGCTTATTAGTATTATTATTATACTGTTATTATTATCATTATTATTACAATGCCGTTAGCATTTTCCATTTATTATCTTTATTGTTGTAATTGTTGTTTATCATTATTATAATTATCAAAATAACATTCATTGGTATACTGAAAGCATGCCTCATGTTCGCCGACATTTAAATGTAAACCTCATCTCTGATCTCATCATCTTCTTAACACCTTTGTTTTTCCCTTCGCCTTCCCTCTGTCTTATCACCTCAACCTTCTTTACACCTTTATTCCCCTTCTTATTTCCATCCTTCCCGTCACCCTTGTGTTTACTAAGAGCTCATGAATATTCTCGTTTTTAAGCAGTGACGAGGACAGTCTCCTAATGGGAGTCAGTGAATCCTTACCCCGAATTACAAGATTTAGCACACACAGAGCGATTTGACATAAACTCTCCTTTACTGTATCTCTCCTCTTTGTCTCTAGATATCTCTCTCTTCTACCCCCCTTCCCCCTCTCTCTCTCCATATATATTATAATATTATAATAATTAATAAATAGATATATATATATATACTATATATACTATATATATTGTGTGTGTGTGTGTGTGTATGTGGGTGTGTGTGTGCGTGCATGTGTGTGTGTTGTGTGTGTGTTGTGTGTGGGTATGTGTGTGTGTGTGTGTGTGTGTGTGTGTGTGCTGTGTGTGTGTGTGGGTATGTGTATGATTATATATATCATCTCTCTCTCTCTCTCTCTCTCTCCTCTCTCTCTCTCTATATCTACTAAGATATATATATATATATATATATATATATCTATACATATCTACATATACAGATGCGTATTTAGAAGATAAACAAATAAATAAAAAAAAAGACTATATAGACTAGATCTAGTTATGCACTATATATATTATATAGATATTTATATATTATATATATATATGTCTGTGTCTGTATATATGGGGTAACACACACGCACACACACACACACACACACACACACACACAACAGAGAAAGAGAACACAACACACAACACGACAACAATAACACACCACACACACATACACAGCTATATATATCTATATAGCTATATCTATCTATCGATCTATCATCTATCTATCTATATCTCTATCAATCACTATCTATTTATCTATCTATCATCTATCTATCTACTTATCTAAGATTCTATCTTACCTATATTTTGGATGATATATATATAATCTATAAATACTATATATATATAGATAAATAGATGTGTAGATATGAACACACGCAAACACACAGTCATATACATAATATGGATATAAACGAAATATATATGTTTATATATATGTAATATATTCATATATATGGTATAGAGGAATAATATATATATATAGCATATATTGATATATATATATATAATATATTATATACATAATACATATAATATATATATTATACTATATATATATATATATATACATATATGATATATATGTGTGTGTGTGTGTGTGTGTGAGTGGTTGTGTGTGTTTGTGTGTGTGTTTGTGTGTGTGTGTGTGGGTGTATATAGAATATTATACAAATATACATATATATATATATATATATTAATATATATAGATATATATATATATATATATATATGTGTGTGTGGTGTGTGTGTGTGTGTGGGCTGTGGTGTGGTGTGGTGTGTGGTGTGTTTTGCTCCCTTAGCTGTACCCTTTCATATATCGGCGTCGCCTATGATAGGTTCTGGCAGATATCTTTCTGGCCGGATTGCCCTTCCTGGACGCATTCTCTCTATACCTGGTGAATTCCCTTCCAAGGAACAACCGCCGGCCGGTGACGCGAAACCTCTTCAATCAAATAACTCATCCTCTTAAACACACATGAACATCCCATTAAACGATTCAGTGCAGAGAAACACGTTTTACTCAAAGGTTCTTAAGTACAAGTACAATACACGCCTTCTCAGAAGTTTATACAGTGTTATAAGCTACTCAGACTTCATGCATACACCTACCTGCTCAAGCACAAATCACAGAATAACAAGATATTATCATATGTATAAACCACAAACTTCTACACTTTTACACAACAAAAATACACAATACCTCGTAGAAATTCAACACATATATAGAACCTCACACACATTAAAACATGCATATGAACCCCAGGCAGTCAACCCATTAGATACAAGTAATAATTGATTATGAAAAAAATATAAGGAAATCTAAGAATAGTAAGAAAATGGCTTTAAAACGTGGTATGTATCTGCCCATTAAAAAAAATAAGAAAAAATGCACGCACGCACGCACGCCACGCACACCACACACACAAACGCACACAAAAAACAAACACACACACAAACAAACAAAACAACACCAAAACAACCAACAAACAAACACCCACACACACACCATATAGATTAGTAGTGTAGGAATATATAGAGAGAGAGATATGTATTAAGAGACGATATATATATAAAGTAGAGATATATATATATAGATATATTATTAATATAGATATTATCTATATATGTACATACACCCACCACACAACAAATGATATAGATATATAGATATATATATTATATATATATATAATATTATAAATATATATGAATATATATATATATATATATATATAATATATTAGATAGAGTTGTGTGTGTGGTGTGTGTTATGTAATAGTATATCTATATAATATATATATATATATTACGATAAATATATAGAATCGAGAGGAGATATATATCGATACAGATAGTAGATTAGATTATATATAATATATATATATAATTGTAGCTCTAGATTTAGTAGAGATATTAGTAAGTATAGAGATAGAGTATGATATAGAGCGAGATATTATATCTATATGTATTATATAGAGAGAGAAGACAACACACACAGATAGAGATAAGTAGAGTATATAGATATATATTATATAGATATATGTGATATAGATAGATAGATAGATATAGACACCACAACACACACACACAACACACCCACACAACACAAACACACACACACACACACAACACACACACACACACACACACACACACAACACACACACACACAAATAAGGATATGTTAGTATAGACGATATGATTAGATATTAGAGTAGAGATGATATAATCTAGACATAGAGTTATTAGTAGTACATTACAGTATATATATATATATATATGATATATATATATATATGGTATATAGCTATATATATAATAGAATAATATATTATATATACATATGTCCCTAGAATATAGAATCTTATAGTATATATATATATAATATATATATAATCTATGTATACACACACACACCACACACACACACACACACCACACACCCACCCCACACACACACACACACCACATATATATATATATATATATATATATATTATATATTATCGCTTATAATATATATATATATGTGTGTGTGGTGTGTGTGTGTGTGTTGGTTGTGTGTGTGTGGTGTGTGCGTGTGTGTTGTGTGTGTGTGTGTGTATGATACATTCTATCTACAGATATAGTATGTATAGAGATATATATATTATATATATAATATATGAGATTATAGATATATATATATATAATATAGATATATATATATACCCAATACACAACACAGACACACACCACACACCACAATATATATATAGATATATATATAGATAGATATATCTATATATATATATAATAATATATATATTATATATATAATATATATATATATATATATATATATTCTTTTCCATTTATTTACATATCTATCTCTATCACGATAAGCTAAGTCGATATGCGAAGCTTAGCCTTCGCACGGGCTATGCTAGAGGGGAGCCCGGCCTGTTGTCGACTTAATGCCGACTTGCCCGTGTGGCAGCTGGTGCTACTCGGCTGAAACCGAGTCTTGCCCCCGTGGTGCGCCCAGCCACAGAAGTAAACTCCGGGCGACAGTTGCAACTTCTCGCGCCTGGGCGGGGCGCGAACGCCCGACCCTCTGATGAGAGCCGCCACACTTACATTGTCCTAGCACGAGAGGCTTAACATTCTAATGTATCAAATACTACAACACACATGTCTCTCTCACACACACAACACACGCACACACACACACACCACACACACACAACACCACACACACACACACACACACACACACCACACATTTTATGTTCTTACATAAAATGACGGGAGAGAGCTCTAGGCCCAGAGTGACCTGCCTAGTAGTTTCTAGACCATCGTATAACTTTTTCAACTGCTGTGTGTCTGGTAACCTCAACCTTTTCTGGAAAGGTGTTGCAGTCTCATTCAATCTTTACAAATAAATTAGTGAATGAATAATTTCCTCCACACCTTATTGGCTCGCTTTATTTTCATTTATTTACTTTTGAACTTCATTTCAACATGAGACATAATTGTTACCTTTCACAGCTCATGTCCTATTTAGTAACTGCTCTTTCGCCTAGTTCCAATTTATTAGACGTGTATATATATGCAGCTCTCTCAAGGGAAGACAGTAAAGTAGGTGTCAGTTACACAAGCACTGTTTTCGTGGTTCTTTCACGTTCATATATATATATATATATATATATATATATATAGAGAAATATTATAGATATTCAGACTATATATATATCTATCTATATATACACACACCTCCTTATACATCCACCGACATATATGTAGTCTCTATATCTTATCTCTCTATCATCGATTACATTAGATACACACACAACCTATATATTTTACATAGACATAGTATAGTAATATAATATATCTCTGTGTTGAGAGTCTTATCTGCACACTAATCCAAAATCGTTTATGCGACGTGTGCAATTACAGGTACGATAATTTGGACATATATCCGGATGTTCTTTAGCAAAGTATCCCTCTCCGTAGTTTTGAGTCGCTACGGAACTCTTTGGCCAATTCGATCAAGGAAAATGATAAGCCTGTTTCGGTGGTTTAAGACTGACCCTGTGGCACTCCGCGCATAGTTGCTTTTCGTCCTCTGTTCATTACAGTTTCATCCATTCGATTGAGGTTTCTCTGCCGCCGATGGTAATGTGTGATGCGAAAATCCAGTATATACACTCTTACAGTACTGAGCCACCGTACTCAAATTTAATGTGTAACTTAGACCCATAACATACAGTACATACCTAATACAAAACACACATATGGAAATATATTACAGTGATCGCAAAAAGTTAAATATGAAATTTCGAAGGGAACAGTTGAACAATTTTTGCTTGATTTTAATGTTGCCTATCCTTATTCCCAATGAATGAATCATTTAAAACCCTCAGACATGTTAACATCTTGATGTGTGTTCCAGATTTATTATATATTATATGTTATTACTATAGTAATGTTATACATTTTTTTTCAATGGCCATGTCCCACAAGGCCGTTGGCGACATGGATGTTCATGATTTCTTGGCAATTTAGAGCGGTGGTTTTTCCGTTGCCTTCCGACCCCCGGTGTTTTTATCGAGTCACCATCTCTATTTACCCGGTTCTGGGACCGGTACGGACTTGGACTGCTTACCCACCAGCGGTTAGGTAAGGCAATCGAGGTGAAGTTCTAGCCAAGGGAACAAGGCGCCGGCCCCTCGGTGGACTAGAACCCTCGAATCAGATTGCCTTCGTGGCTAGTCTTGAGTCCGATGCTCTAACCATTCGGCCACGCGGCCTCGATATGGATAGTATACATTATATATATTCAGCCTATATGTACAACACAAGCACAACACAACACACACATACACACACACACACCCACACCCACACACACCAAACCCACAACAACACACACACACACACACACACACACACACTGACACACAACACACACAACACACACCACACACACACACACACACACATACCTAGCTATATATATAGATATGATATAATATATCTATATATATATATATTCGATATATCTTATTATATAGTAATTAAATGAGGAGAACTTGAACATGCTATCCCACAAGTATTTCATAAATGTACTTTTAAGACTTAATGGAAAAGATTAAAATGGATTGGGATCCTAATCCCAATCATAAACCCAATTAATTTTACACAAGTACTCCGAGGAAGGTTAAAATTGTTCACATACTGGAACGCGTAGTAGATTAAGAGGACACCATTAATTATAAATAAAAAGTTCATATAAAAGTAACGAAGTCGGTAAATCAAGATTTTTTTTTTTTGATAATCCCGAGTGTGGGCTGTGATACTGAAGTGAGTAGTGATACTAGAAGTGAAACTGTGAGTTTCCATTTTGTGATGCCGTAATATCCGGGTGTGATGAAAGTAGTATCGTACGCCATGTATAATTATATGGTTATATTACATATACAGCATATATACTATCTTGTGTGTTGATATGTTATGCCATGGAAATATAGAAGATTAGTTTAGTGTATTGCGGGTTAGTATATCGCCTATGTAAAAGATGTGAGATACTCTGTACAATTTGTAGAGTGCAATATTTTTATTTGTCCGTAGTCAACGTCTGGCGTAGCATCTAGGGCAGAGCCTTGGTGTGAGGGGGCGCGGACCATGAAGAACTCCTTTTATTTTGCGCCCAGGCGCGAAAATTTGCAATTGTTGCCCGGAGGTATGCTGTGGCTGGGCATCATGGCGGGCAAGGACTAGGTTCAGCCGAGTGGGTTTCAGCATCCGCTGACACACGTGAAGCAAATCGGCATTAGTCGACACAGGCCGGCTCCCCTCAGTGCATAGCCGGGCGTGCTAAGCTTCGCAATCGGAACTTAACCATATCCAATAAAACCTTAACTTTAGTTTTCATGGGTATTATCTCCACCTCAAGTATCGTACGAGAAAAACACCTAACCATATATTGAACATGATATTGAGTATATAAACATGGCGCATTGATCAGCAGATTCTGTTCTTACGACGTTATTGTCGCCTGCCCAGCGCCTTCCTCACCCTCATGGCTGCTCGGCAATCAAACCACTCGGCATGTTTCATTCTGGCAGTGTAGTGTGGTGTATAGTTTTGTGATTGTTTTTTTGCAAGACGTTATTGCTTCCCGTGAAGTGGTGGGTTGTGCTTAGGGGACATTCTTAGTGGAATAAGGAAGCCGAATCGAAGCAGATGAGGTGTTGTACGAGAGAGGTACATTTCAAAATTTTCGACTACCACTTCGTGAGGGACTGATTTTCTCGCGCTCGTTGCTTGCTGAGCCACATGTGCCTCCATGACATCACGACTGCCACCATGCACCACGAATGCCCAAACACTTGTTTCCCTCATTTGCATTGAGATTTACTTATTTACCACGGTACAATGGGTAATGGAATGAAACGCAAGATGTCCGTAGAGAGACTTGAGACGCCGACTACAGTCTGAAGAGTATGAAGGAGCCAGTGCCAGCACCCCACTCCACAGAATTGCTACAGTGCTCCAAGTAGATAATAACGAGGGAATGAAAAGAGAGAGGAAGGCCGTCAGAAGGAGGAAGCTCATACAGGTCGGATGGAAAGAAGCATAAGCTCATTGCAGATGAGAGAAAGCCCTTCGAAAGAAATAGGAAGTCGTTCTAGACGAGACGGACAGCCGGTCGGTAGGAGGAGGAAGATCGTACATACGAGCGAAGCATGTAGGAAGAGGACGGCTGCCGTTTTCAGGAGCTGATTCTGTTCCGCACTCCCCAGAAGCCAGTAGCTTCAACTGACGGTTGCAGTGAGCAGTTCTGCTGTGTTTAAATGCTTCATCACACTATGCCAACCCGATGGCAACAATACAGCCTCCGAAGCATTACCAGCAGATGCGAGTCCCCAAACAGTTTTTTGAGAATGGAAGCGCGAAGGGTCTGATTAGCTGTAATGGTGGATCTCTCCGTCGATTCATCATTAAAAACAGCATATACAACTATGAATGTGCCTTACACTTGCTATGCGACGGGGTGCTGGCGCACAAGTGACGTGCCTGCAGACCCACAACAATGTACTGAAACCAAACAAAAAAAAAAAGGGGGGCTTTGGGAAGGGGAGCATGTAAAAACTGCCGTAGCGGAGGCACTTGCGACGGAAGGCCTTCTCTGAGTGCAAGCAACGCAGACAGTGAGAGCTTCGGTGGACTTTGCGGATACAGCTGAAAATCTGTCTACAGGAGAAGGCCTCCTTTTGCAAGGCACAGGACCAAGCATACTGTGAGCAGTGGAAAGAAAACGTTACTAATACATACTAATGGGTATGTGAGATGAGGAACTTACCCAGAAGCTCATTGAGACAGACTGTTCAGCGACGTTGCAGGATGTTTTGGAGAAATTCAGGTCTCATGAATCATCAAATATTGCAGGATGTTTTGGAGAAATGCCCGTCTCATGAATCATCAAATATTGCAGGATGTTTTGGAGAAATGCCCGTCTCATGAATCATCAAACTGCATATCTTCTTGAGGGGCACTCGTTTCATCACGTGTGTTTCTTCAATATAAAAGCAGAGAAAAAGGCTACCTGAAGCAGAAGTCAAAGAGGAGGCCTGGCTCACCTCTGCTAAGACAAGTTTGTAACTGCTTTTGGTCACATGAGAAAAGTCTATGAAGGGCCACACTTCCACAATGTCATGCTTTTGTGTCCAAGAAGGGCCCTATAGGCTATTACTGCAAAGTGTCCTGCCAGGACATCCCAGATGCAAAGAATGCAATCTGTAGGAAAACACTGAATAAATGCGCCCAAAAGAAAAAGAAGGTATAAGAAGAGGAAAGAAGATGGACACAACCAGAACTTGAAAGTAGAAGTCTGTATCCATTTCAGCATCACATGCCAGGTGGGTCACCTCTAATACAGGCATAAAACTCAGCCTTGCCTTAAGTGTTTGTTTTTTTTTTTTTGTGCCGTTGCCTTATATCCGGGTCAATTTAGACTAATGTTTATCTTGTCGTATTGCTCTTAATCCCTGACATAGTTTAGGGGGACACAACTGTCTTGACTCAGCCATCTTAGTAGTCTAGTAGTGGATCATTGTGTGGAATCATCAAACTATGGCGGACGATTCGACTACATTGCAGAAGAAGAAACTGATGTCCAGCCTTCGCTTACAACCCGCTGCTCTCTGGAGGAGTGCAAGGATTTAGGGATTGCTCCAGCTAGTTTCCCCCAGGGCAAATACCGGATTGACACATGGCCAATCGAGTCCATGGCTGGATAGTAGACCAATGTTGAACCATCCTCAGTTGCTTGCATTTACCGCTGGACCAGTCTGTGAGGTCCCCTGAAGGACTAAGAGTATTCCTGACAGCAGTATGCAGAGTCTGGCTGAAGGATGACTTGAAGTCAGGGCACACTCAAGAGATCGTAGGTTCCATCCATGAGAATTACCTACAGGATAATGCCACGCCCCGCCAATCCACACCCCAAGGCAATGATTCCTGGCTTTCAGGAACCCAATGAGAAAGGAGCTGAGTTCATATGTGACCCAGGTATTCTTGAAGAAGTATAGAGGATGAACATACAGAATGGTGTCAACCAATGGCTGTTGTCCCAAACAAATATTGATGTTTCGCATTACACGACTGTCAATGCTCAAAGGCAAGTCTCCACCCTGGCCTTCTCCACCGCTTTACCGCCATCAGACAGTATCAGTCCATGCGTCAAGATTCTTCACAAAAGTAGATGTTGCTTGTGGTTATTGACAACTACCATGCATGAGGATGATCAACACCTGATTACATTTATCAACCCCAATGGACATTTTCAGGTATTGTTTATGCCCCTATGGGTTTTGTTTTTTTTTTTACTGCACCAGGAGATTAACATTTGGTCTTCCCAAGGGACAGGGGCCCCTTCAGGGATTCGATTGATTGATTATTTTACAATTATCTGCCGCGTCAACAGCTAGGTCATTAGCGGCGAATGCTTGTTACACTAGAAATATTAACATGTTAAACCTTTAAAAAATCTATCAATAAATTATTCTACCAAAATAACAATAATATATTAAAAATCAAAGCAAAATATTATGCTCGAGTGCATAAAATTATTTGCATAAAACCATTATGCATAATTAAATGTCCCTAAGGAAACTTAATAAGGACCCTCTATGTCACAATCTTTCCGCAATACATTTTCCATGTATATGGAGGACGACAAGTACAGGCGACGTTAATGGCTCTGGCATCCTTCACAAGTGCTTCAGTTTAGCATCATTGGCCCCATGAGTCCAGTTTGTGTGCCGATTCTTAGGTCTTGTAATACAAACTTCACTTTTCGGTTGGGATGGAGGCTAGTGCGCCCAACTGCCAAAGGTCATCTCTATTGTCTCGCAGTTGTTTCTGAGGTATGCCTTCCAATGTTCCTCCATTTATCATGAAGACAACTTCTTGATGCTGGGTTCAGGTCGTGTGTGGAGAGGAAAACGCGGCATCCACAAAGGCTGAGCGGCAGCTCCCGTGGCCTTCTGACAGCTCGCTCCTTCCCACTGATACAAACAGGCGCTGGCACCAACAGAGAAGTTATCTTTTTACGTGGTGACATCAGTGCAAGGCCAATCGTCAACCTCCCTCACTACTGGATGTGATGAGTGTAAGCTCTTGATTGCTTGTCATGCACTGAGCGTCACAAATATCACAAAACAGAATGGTTCGTAAGATCTCAGTCATTTAACCTGACGTAAGGAGGCAAGGTAACGTCTGCCCCCCCAGTGAGATCGAGGCTGCTAGAGAAAGACCGCCAGATGCAATCTTCCTTCTGCTCCGCTGCAAAACCCACACCATTTTCCGATTCGAACCATCTGTATAACTTGCAAAAATTTTCGATCCCCCCGGTATTTCGAAATATGCTGAAGAAATTTCTCTCGGACTTCTGCTTCGAATCTCGCCCCTTCCCAATTCCGACTAAACCAGCGCGACCTTGATTAGTACAAGGCGAAATGGGGGAATTCCAACAGCCAGAACCTATGAGAGAGATTTAAAATTAAGATCTTCCACAAGATGCCGCATTCTCCTACCTATAGGATCGGCTATCCTCAAGGGACGTTGAAAAACCAATCTGGATGTAGGAGGTCTGGGAATCCTTTGTAGTCTCGGTAGTAAAAATCAGGTTCATGTATTCTCGGTGTATGAAAGAGGTGGTTCTCCACTCTCAGCATACAGGGACTTCCACAGTGAAGGACCTGAAAGCCCCAGTACAGATTCTGAGAAGCTTCTTTCATTATGAACTGAGTTCAACATCCGAGAACAGTGGGAGTTGCAGATGAATAAGTACATCCATATCAAGCTTACTACGACATAAGCACTCGGTTAAGCCGTAGAAGCGTTGTGCAGTCTGCACCCAAGATAGATGTGAAAAAACCCACAAAATACTACGTGCGTTGTAGACTTTACTTTCAACTGTTTGATGTGAGGCACCCATGTAAGCCTGAGTCAAAAATGAGACCCAAGTACTTCACCTCTTGGACAAATGCGTGGGTTTGCTCCTAAATAGAGAAGGGGGGGGGGGGGAAAAAGGGGGGGGCAATGGATTTTCCCTGTTTTTTGTGAAATGCATAGCCCATGGTCTTGCTTTGGGGAAACTTGAAACCCAGAATGTGTCCACTGTACGACCTGATTTATTTGCAGCCTGCCATGTGTCTTGCAATCCTGTAAGCTTCCGCCTAGAAGCCGTACCGAAGTAAAGGTCATCCACATACAGATTACATGAGACAGAACTTGGAAACACCTCTTACTAATGTCATTATAGCAATGGCAAAACAGGGTCACACTTAAGCCACTCCCTTGGTCCCCTTCCAGCTGATCTTCCAGTTAGAAAACTGTTTCCACTGCAGTTTTGTGATGAAGGAGGTAATGCTACTCCTTAAACCAATGTCATACAACTTCTTGAGTATGCCAGTTCCAAGTAAGTATCATAAGCCTTTCAAGGTCAAGACGACTGCTAAAACATGTGACGTGCTGTGCGAAGGATTCTGTATAGGCAGTTTCCATTCATTACACGTGCATCCGTGGTCGATCTCAATCGTTAAACCCATATTGATTATGGGATTCAGCACGTTTTCCTTTCTAGCAGCCTGTCAACCTGAAGTTTTACCATTTTCTCCATCAGCTTGCGATGCAGCTGGTGAGGGAAAAAGTTGGTCTGTAATTTCCGGTGTGAAGCATCCTTGCCGGTTTAGGGACAGGAAGGATTATTAGACTCTTTACATGTGGCTGCACTTTACCCTCCCTATATATCCTATTGAACAGGTCCACAAGAACTCTGGGAGCTGTCTGGTAAGTGAGATCTCATTTGGTATGGCATATCGTCACTGCCTGGGGCAGTCATACGGCAGAGCTGCAAAGCCAGAGTCATCTCCTGCGCAAGTGTATGGGAGTTCTGCCGCCAGTCCCTACTGAAGAAGGGACTGGGTGCGGTCCTGTTCAGCACGAAGAGGAGAATCGGGCAGTGTTAAGATGCTCCAGAGATCTCTGCCATGATTTAGCTGCTCCTAGCAATATCTTTTTTATCTGTGATGATTATGCCATTATCTTCAAGCAGGGTGGTGACAGTGATGTGCTCTTTCCAGCGATCTTCCGCACCTTTTCCCATTACCATGCTAAGGGGTGGTCCCAGAGTTAATCAAGAGGACCTACTGTCTCCAGACGTCCGTCTGGCCTCCTTTGCACTCGCCGGGCTCTTGACTCAGGTCTTTTTGTAATGGATCAAGTTTCATCACTGGGGCGTCGTTTCAACTGCCTTAATGCAGCTTCTTGCTCTGACAAGCTTGTTGGCATTTCATCAGACACCATCTGTACCAGAGGTCGACGGTCTAATGCCCGACTACTTTTGGGAATGGATGCTCTGCTGCAAGGTGAATTCGTGATGTGAAGTGATTAACAGCATCTTGAAACACACTGGAAATCAACAGATCCATGCAATACTGCATTGATCTAAAAAAGATTCCAAATCTGCATGCTCAAGTTGCCAATCTCTGCCCACTCCAATTGGCTGGAATCCCATTCACCTCCTCCAAAAAGTATTGGAAAAGGTCGCTTCCATGTTAGTCTTCCCTAAACCTGCCACGGAATTCATCTGTGAATACAGGTGAGACAATTGAAGGTCATATTGGAGAATGGTCCCAGTTGAATTTGGAAATGTGTGGGGTGTCAATAAAACTGCATCTACTCTTGAAAGGCAAGGACTCCAAGGGCCCTTCCTCGAGGGTTGCCACAAAGTAAATTCTCTTCCTCAAAAAATGTTCCCCGGAGTGATGCAGACCATTGAAATCTCCCAAGAGTAGAAATGGATGTGGCAGCTGCCCAGTAGATCTCTCAAATCATTTATGTTGAGATTATTGGAGGAATGGTAGAAGATGCACCAGTGTAAGGTCGTGTTAAGCCTATTCTCACAGCCTTCACTGCAGGGGATGGCCTGGAAAGGAGTAGGTCTGACGTACCATTACTGCTATCCTCCATGAGTCCATTGTCAAAAGTCCCATATGGGCTTGAATTGAAGATCCTATCAGGGAAATTGGATGATTTTTCCTGCGTTCTAATCTCTCGAGGCCTACACAACTGGGTTACATGAAGTATCAAAGTTGCAGTTCTCCCATTTTGAATGAATCCCGACAGTTCCATCGATTAGGGTATTCCAGTTCTTTAAACTATTTTTCATAAGGATGTTTGGCAGCACCTGGGTCAAGGTTTGCCATACACTTTAGGCTGTCCTTTCCAGGATCTTGGAGAGTCTTTTGAGGGGTTGTTTATCCGTGGAAACTAGTTTCCACAGGCTTCCTTTGGACAGGTCAGGATTTCTTGCCTGGGGGACAAAGAACGGACCTGCGCATTGCTCAGAGCATTCTGCCTAGCAGCGAAGGCCCCTGTGGATGTGGGTGGCAGCTGTGGAGCTGTCCACCGCTGAGACCCTGGCGCCCTTCCTGGCGGTTCCCAAAGACCCCACCTTGAAATGAGTCTTTTGAACAGGAGCTCAGGATCCTTGCCTGGGCAAAGGGCCAACCCGAGCCTTTGTTCAGGAGATTCTGCCTAGCAGCGGTAAGGCCCCTGTGGATATGGTGTCGCAGCTGGGGCGGTCACCACTGAGGCCTTGGAGGCTCACCTGGTTGGCTCCAAAGACCTACTTGGGAGGAGGAGTCTCCTCAAAGACCCCTCACTCTACTCCGTTTCGAGTGAATTCTACCAGATGCAGTTTCAGCAATTGGGGACTGAGGTTTTAAAAGACGGGGCAGGTGTTGGTTGGTAAGAAGCATTGGAGGGAGGGTTCTGGTGGGAAGGAGGATGAGCCAGAACCATAGGCAAAGGATTTACCTGGCGGCAACAGCACACGGGCACGTTGGCTTGCCTCTGGAAAACTATCATTCTCACATTTGTACCTTTTACACTGCTTTGAATGACGCTTCATGAGACTTCTTGCAATGGTAAAATTATTGACCTAGACAGTGTCATCTCCTTGATGACCGTCGTACACCCTTTACAGATATTCTTGGTGTCAATTTTCCTTAAAACGGCAAGAGTTGGCTCCATGCCATAACCCTGGCAGTGGACAGCACCGCATAGGGTTGGGCACATATGGCTTTACCTTGAGGTCTGGTACCATGCCAACTTTAAACTGATTCTGGATAGGACCAATGTATTAAAAGTTAGAAGGAGAGCTGGTGTAGACTGTTCCAATCCGTCTCAACTTTCTTCTTCTTAAACGTTTTACTGCAATACATTAACATTCTCTATGTTCCTCTAACAGGGTTCCTCTCAGCATACCTAATCAGGTCTCTGGAAAAGACATTCCCTTACTGATGAGGGTTTTGTGAGGAGAACATGAAACTTTAGCCCAGGAATGTCGCATATCGCACGCAGCGGTCACTCTCGTCTGGTGACGAAAACTCAACTATTAGGCTACCATCGCGCTGTTGGGGTGAGTGAGGATCAGTTGACAACCTTCAACAATTTTTCGAGGTACTCGCAAAATATCAAGATCCATGATTGATACAACTTCAATGTCTTCACTATAGGTACTTACTATATGAAATGTTTCATTTTACCAGGTAAGATTTACTTAGGATTAGAGGTACTTTTTCCCTTCTTACCTGGTTTGGGAGCCCGGGAAACCATTAGATTCCCATTCTTGCCCTTGGAAGCTGGAAGGGTTCTCAAAGTGACAATACGTGATGTCCATAGGGAATGCTTCAGGGATTGCGTAGGTCGTCAGGAGAGAGCTAGAGTCTGGGTAAATTTGTAGTTATCATACATTTTGAAGTCTTCATTTCCTCACCCCCCCACACCCACCTGGAGTCAACGAGGGGACGCTTAGATAGTTGGGCTCAAAATCTCCCAACAGCCACAGGGTTAAAGATGAAATATACGCAGCAACTATTACAGTACCGATGGCAAATCGCGGGACCTATGGCTACCGACTCAATAGACATGCTGACCCTAGCCATATTTGACCAGCGATTGACTTGATCGGGGCCTTGATCAAGCCCCCCGTCCAACCAGGAATAAAGGGCCAAAAGAGGTGTGTGCTAGCGGCAGGGCGCAGCGTGCAGGCTCGCTCAACCTACGGGGATCCTGCTCCTGTTTAATAGGGATGCACGCACGCAAAGACACGTGGGAGAGTTCTCCCTTGCGTCCAAGATGGAATGAATCAGGGGTGGTGCACAATCCCCTCTCATAGGCCTTGGGCACCAGAATCCATTTGTCCTCATCTCACTGGTGAGCCCTCAGTATGGTAGCCCTGGTCGCTCCCAGATCATTGGCGACCTCAGCCCTCCCCCCCGCGGCAAGGCGGCTTCCATTAGGGGGGTGGATGCTATTGGAAAAACCCTTGCCTCCTAGCGCATGAAAGTAAAAATCGCACCCTAACATTTTAATGCAAGGTGTGGCGTGCAGTAAGGAGTTGTGCATCCCCAAAGACGCTACAACCTGCCAAGTACCCTGTGTCCGTACTGGAAATTTTGCTGAGTTGTACAACGATGCGAGGACTGGTGGTGCTGTATGGACCTTTTGTTCTTTGGCTAGCGACATAGTAAACACCGTTTTTGCCGTGTGCCATGCCCAGCGCATACAGCCTAGTTCAGCAACGTAGAAGACAAAACTCACAAGACCATTTAGGTCTGTGTCGGCTAACTTTTTCAGTGTTACTGGGAAACACTTCTTGGTGTATGCTGACGAACTCTCTGGATGCCCAGTTATCATCCCGTGTGGAAATAATGCAAAAGTGCTTCAACAATAAGATTCTTTCGGCATATGTTCCATGATCTGGGCTGTGTCCAATTTGCACTGCATAAGGATGCGTGGATCCCAGTTCTCCAGCCTAGAATTTGCAACCTTTCTCCAGTGATGGGGAGTGCGCCATGTGAGGTCAAGCCCATCATTACCCATAGTCAGATGGGCATGGCATGAGGTGCTGTGAAGAAAGTCAAGTATGATATGAAGACAGCACCAAACGGGTAATATTAACCGTGAGGAGTTCGATAAAAGGATTACTGGAGATGATAAACACCCCCCCCAAAAATTCACGGGTTGTTCTCTGTCAGCTTCTGTTGGTTTGGTTTGCTCTTCTCTGCCTGCATGAGTGGCGCAGACCAAGGCTGAAGTCTCGACCGTCGTGCTGCAGTAGGGCAAAGACGTGAAAACCCGCTAGGACAAAACTTTCAAGTTAACCTATGAGGTGCATTGCATTATCCAGGATCCCACATCCAAGCATGGGATAGGTTGGCACTGCATGTTTGTTGGTAATTATTGTGGTTGCATCTCGTCCTCTCCTCTCCTCCCGCTCTGGCTGCCCATACTGGAGGATGTTGTTGGCTGTACTTTTCTCCTTTTGTTTTATTTTGTCGGATTTTCTCTTTTTATTATTTTTTTTTTATTTTGTTTTCCTTTTTCTCTTTTTTTTATTGTTTTAATTTATAATTTAATACCGAAGACATCTTATGACCTTATTATTATTAGCTTTTATTCTTTTAGTATATTAAACATTCTGTAAAACTTTTAAGGTCTCGTTAATTGTTTATATTTGAATTTAGGGAAAAAACGTTATGCATTTGTATCTTTTCTTTGAAGCACATTCGCCTTGCTTTGTTCTTTAATTTTGATTTTTCTGCTTTTCATTTACGTTTACCCATTTCTATTTTGTATTTAGTAATAGAAATATATTTTAAGGTTGCCTCTGACGTCACCGAGGAATGTAACACGATTTTTTAACAATAAAGAGTTGGTCAAGACAGTCAGCGAGTGTTTTACGGTCAATCCCAGTGATAAAAACCAAGCAGAACAACGAGAGGCGATCACAGGAATATAATAAGCTAAGTACTGATGTACCTGACATTCTTGATTAGGAGCTGGAAGGTTAACATTTTTATCGAATAATTTTAACATTAACTTTTTTTTTCCAGTAAGAAGTTGAGTGATTTTAGTTTTCTCTTGTTTAAACTTCACGAGACCCGGGTTTATGCTGCCCTTATTTAGGTTTTAGTTGCGGGATTACTTCTATAGCTCGCTGTGATGTCAGACTTTGCTGGTTGTCTTTGTTTTAGTAGTAAGGCCTTCAGCCAGGTCTCCACTTTGGAAGTCATTCCTTTAGATTCTTCGCTTCAGCATGCTCTTTTACATTTTGTATTTTTTTTTTTCATTGGTCAATTATAGTATTTTATCTATAGTTACGCTGAAACATCAGGAAAAAGATTGGCACGCTGAACAAACCCAAATAACTATTTGAATCTCCCCCCCCTCCCCAAGCTCACATCAGGGAATTCGATTTGACCTGGGTTAACAGGTCTTTACGCCTATATCCCTGGACAGCATCAAGGGGGGCAAGATTCTGTTTTCGACTTGAGAACTGGACGGGAACCCTGGTTTAACGGAGATCACACTGAGCAAATCTCGTGATTATCACATCAGGCTGCCAATGTGGTTTATACAACAGTACGCAATTGACGCTTCCTGCGCCCCCTCCCACAGCTCATGATTGGAAAACTCAACTGATTGGGAGAACAGCTGTCAGATGATTGACCCTTGATCTACCACCCCATCTGTGCCTGTTAACCTGAGTGTGTGGGAGATGTGGGTGTTATAATAAAGGAGTTGTGATACGAAAGTGAGTTATATCGTACGTATATTGTGATAATTATATATTTATTAACATATATACTGCCCTTAGTGTGATATGTACGCCATGTGAAATATGAAGATTAGTAGTTATAATGCTGTGTAGCATATCGCCTTGTAAAAGCGTGGATGATTCTCTGTAGAAATTGTAGAGTGCAATATTTTATTTTGTCGCGATGTAGTCACAGTCTGGCAGTAGCAATCTCGAGCAGAGCCTTGCGTGTGGGACAGAGGACCATGACGAAACTCCCCTTTTATTTTTGTCAGAGTTGATCCCAGGAATCCTAACTTCAGTTTTCATGGTGTTATTCTTCACCCTAAAATTACGTAGAGCAAAGACCATACATATATGTAAACATGGGACGGTGCATATACAAACACTTATCACCACGGACTATGCAAAAATTAAAGGGTAAGAATGATAAGAGGAAAACTTAAGACCCGGGTCTGATCTCATTTAAATTCTCAGAATTCTTACTCAGAGCAAATTACTTAAATTTTGACTACTATATCTTGAAAACTTCCATATTTTGGAACTCCAAACAGTAAACTCCACCTGATTTTCAGTACTCGAGAAAACAAATGCCCATGAAACTTTTGCCTTCAACACGTGTTGGTGCCATGTTTTCCTTTCTTCCTTCGCCAAAAGCATACAAGCGTTGCCAGTTCAAAGGAGTGATTTAATAAATCATGCTTAATATCCACGTTAACTGTCGGTGGATATAATGCAATAAGATTAAAACGGCTATACTCAAACTGTGTGGTAATATGCCTGTTAAAATGTGTAATTACATAAAACAATGCTTCCTAAATGGAAAATTTTCTAAACACCCACGTTCAACTGTTTTCGCATGTCTGAGAAGTATTAATTAATAATAACTCTATGGTACCATTAACAGGCGGGTCGCACGCATATGGAAAAACATTGATATTAGAAACAATTCATTAAAAATTTCCAATAGAACATTTTCAATACTACGACTTGTTCATTCTCCTCTTAACATAAGATTCCGTGATGATTAGTATAAATCTATCTCAATGAATTTTGTCGAAAATATCGCCAGTCTATCTACCTATCTATCTATATCTGATTAAATAATATATAGATAATATATATCTTATATGTAGATAAAAACATAGATAGTAATATATATATATATATATATAATATTAGATATAATAATCTATATATATAACATTATATAATATATATATCGATATTAATATAAAAAAAAAAAAAAAAAAAAAAAAAAAAAAAAATAATAGATATATATAAATAATATCTATATATCGATATATCTATTAATCATATATCTGTACTATCTATATATCTATATATCTATATTATCTATAGATCTATTATCTAATATCTCGATATATCTTATATTTCTATTATCTATATAGTCTATAATCTATAGATCTAATATCTTATATATCTGCTATATCTGTATATTGCATATCTGCAATCTGTATATTCTGTATATCTGTATTCTGTATATCTGTATATCTGTCTCCGTATATCTATATATCTGCTAGTCGATATACATATCTCTATATATCTATATATCTTAATATATATATAAATAAATATCTCTTATATTATATCATATAATGATAGAGATAGATAATATATATGGAAGATACGATAATATACATATCTTATCTCGATAAGCGTACATATCTATATATAATCGATAATCTGAGAAATCTGATAACTATAAAATCTATCAAAATATTAAAGTCTATATAATCTATAAAAATCTCTAAATCTATATATCTCGATATCTAACTATCTATATATCTATATCTCTGTATTATATCATATCTATCTATCTATCGATCTATCTATCTATGCGGTCGAGCTATGATACTAATATTACAGAAATATAAAGCACATAAATGGAATCTAGTATAAGTAATATGATAAAAGAGATCTAATATATATTAGTCTTTTCGATTAGACCTGCTTTATATTATATGAATTGTCTAGAGTGTATTAGGGGGTCTTAATATATAGTATGTATATTTAGATATTGATAAGGGGGAATTGCGTGAATCAATTGCTTTGAATGATATATATAGATAGATAGATAGTAGGAGTATATTATAATATAGTATAATGAGAGAGAGAGCTAATAGATATAGATATAACAGACAGTAAAAGCTATAGGTAATAGGGATAGATAGATATGGATAGATAATATATAGATTATTATATATCGTAGAGAGAATTATATATATATACCTCGAGATAGATAGATAGAGGAAAACATTACCTAAATCGTAGCGAGGACTTATGGATATAGCAATGGATGGAGAGAGATCGAGAGAGAGAGAAGATAAGAGAGAGAGAGAGAGACGATAGCATAGGTATATAGAGATACAGAGAGAAAAAGGAGACATAAGAATATAGTAGAGAAGAGCGAGAGAGAGAGAGACATAGATTAGATAGAGAGAGAGAGAGAATGAGATAGAGCTAGAGATAGATAAGACAGAGAGGAAGTCGAGAAGATATTGAGAGAGACGAGATAGAGCTAGAGAGTATGAATAGATGAGAGACGAGAGAGAGTAATAGAGAGAGCAGATAGGATATAATATATATAGACGAGATTGTATAGAATAGAAGTGAGTAGTATAGAGATAGAGTATATAGATAGAGATATGATATAGAAGAATAGAGGGATAAGGAGAGAGATGAAGATAGGGAGAGAACTCATATAGTTATAGATAGAGATGATGTATAGCGAGATAGGAGATATAGAGTCGAGAGAGATAAAGAAGAGATCCGTAGATATCGAGAGAGAGATAAGAGTAGAGAGATAAAAGATAGAGAGATATATAGATAGAGACGTATAGATCAGAGATCTAATGAGATACAGACAGCATATATGATTTTAGAGGTGTATAGAGAGAGAGAATGAGAGTGATCAGTGATGAGAGATGATGTATTGGGATATAGAGTAGAGAGAAGGAGAGCGCAGAGATCTGAGGAGAGAGTGATAGAGAGTATGTAGAGAGCGAGAGATATATAGATAGCGTGGGAGCGAGGAGTAGATAGATTAGAGAAGAGAGATAGTAGATATATATTATAGAGGAGATATATAGAGTAGAGATAGATTATGATAGAGATATTAGCTAAGAGGGAGATATCGAATAACAATCCGTAAAGAGATAGATAGAGATAGCGTAAGAGAGATCTATAGATATATATAGATAAAAGCTTGTAGAGAGATCGAGAGATATAGATAGGATATATATATTATATATATATAACATATAATATATGTATTAGATATGAATCTATAAGTATAGATTATAGGAGATAGATATAGATGATAGATATAAAGATCTATTGTATATATATATAGATATATATATAGTATATAGATATAGATAGATATATGTATAACGTATATGAGATATGGAGATATGATATAAAGTAGATATAGATTCATAGATATATATATATATATATATTATATACATATAATTATAATAATTATATCTAGAGTATATAATAATATATATATATATATATATATTATACTATATATTAGGATATTATTATATATATATATAGAATATATATCTATATATATATATATATAATATTATATGTATTATATATATATAATGTATATATACATATATATATCATATATATCTATATAATTTCTATATATATATATATATATATATATATACACTATCTATATATATATATTAGTATATATATATAGGTATTATATATATTAATGTCTAGTATTATAAGAGGTGTATGTGTGGTGTGTGTGTGTGTGTAATATATATAAATATATTACATATCTATATTACATATATTGAAAATATATTATATATATATTACATATATGTAAGATATATATATATAAGAGTATATAGTATATATATATATATATATATAATATATCATATACATGATAGATATATAATAGATATTAAATATATATATATAATATATATAATAATAACTAATAATAATAAATAATAATAATTAATAATAATAATAAATATTAATATTATTATATATATTACATTACTATATTTATATAATATATTTATAGTTATTACATTATATATAAAATATATATTATATAGATAGATATATATATATATTTCATTATGTACTTATTATATATATATATATTTATGACATTATATATATAAAATATATATATTATATCTTATAGATATCTATATATATTATATATATATATATATATCTATATGAGTATTGTGTATTATATTATATATATTATCTATATATTAATTATATATTATATATATATATATATAAATATAGATATACACACCCACACACACACACACACCACCCACACAACGACACACACACACCATATATTATATAATATAATAGGTATATCGATAGATAGATAGATATACAATATACACAACATGTACTACACGCACACACAATGTATTTATTTCTTATTTTATCTATTTGTCTGTGCATATCTTCTCTGTCACTTGTTCTTACCATTTTACATACCAAAGGGGTAGGAACTCATACCTGCCAAAGGGGATTTTCCGGCAGCAAAAGTGAGCTACCGGCGGCAGAACCAAATATCTCATCGGATACAACTGTCAGATTCAGTCGCAACACCACACTTTACAACAAATGCTACCGTTTCTAAGCCTTCGAGGTTTAACACTCATGAATACTGTTCGCTAGACATATGGTCTCTGCTATAGCTTTTCACTATTATCACTCTTAAATCTTCGTTAACTTCCGTCTGCCCAACCCACTTTAGCCCTACATCCTGCTCTCCAAATTCCCTCCCGCTCCCTTATCCCGTTTCCATCCTTCCCCATTCTCCTTTCTCTCTGAGACCCTCTCCACTTCACCCCTCCCTTCTATCTCCCCATTCAGACATTAAATGTGATATTGCTGTAATATAAACATTAATACAGTTGTCATAATATGAGAGTAGGACATTTTATTAGTATTAAAAAAATAATAGTTAGTGTAGTTGGAGTATAGTACTTGTGAAGCAATAGTAGTAGTGTTAATATGTAATATATTAGCAATAGTAGTAGAAGTATATATTTCTGTACAGAAGCATGATTAAGACATTAACTTATAGTGATTAGAGTCATGGGGAGGGGGGGGAGACGAGCCCTCATTTTCTTACTGTTGGTAATCAAGCGAGTTCATTGCAAGTGATATCGATATGTGAATGAGTCTGGACAACTTCACAAAACAAGATATGTAAAATACATCCTTTTGATTGAATTAATACACTTCATCGTCGTATCGAGAACCACGATTTAATAGTGCACGAATTCCGCACTACACCTATACAATTGTTCTCTAATATGCTTCCTTTCTATTAGAACACTGAGGCATATCAGTTTTTTCTTCTTCACTGGTCTAGGAGTAGAATATGTTGCACTGACAAGATTCGTCTAACTCGACACTAAGCCTTTGTATTTTTTTCTCTCTCTCACCCCTACCCGTGCTTTCTTCCTCAACTACCTTCGTATCTAAAGGTATATTCATGGTTATTATATCTCGGAAGTAAGTTCCTCTTTCGGCGGCTGCTATAAATTTCTTCCAAAAAACATACACGTGAGCCTTAGAAACTATGTCGAACTGGAAGAAAAAGCACGATAAACACTACCCAGGTATAAAAAAGGTAAACACTGGCGTTGTGACCTAAAGGTTCTACTACAACGCGACTCACGATGAAAGTGAACATACGAGACATCCTGGACACCATCGTGAATCATTGGTCTAAACAAGACTGGACGGAAATGACAACCACATGAAAAAAGTAGCATCTGTTCTCGCACCACTGGCTAGCCTAGTGCGAAAAAGGAGCAGCTCTGCATAAGCCTCCCTGCCGGTTCACAGCCTCTCCATCATCCAGACTCTGCAGTGCCTCCTTGTGGGCCACCATGATATGGGCACCTTGCGGTCCTAGGCTAAACTTTGGGGGATCGCAGCAGGCAGGAGGGCCCCTGAGGTCACGTAGCCATGGCCCACCGGTGGTGGACACTACCTGGCTCGCGTACCAACTCCCGCCCCGTTAGCTCACCCTGGGGTAATTGGCGGCTTAGGGGAGGTGGGCTCTTGCCAGCAACCTCCCTCCAGAAACTCACGGCAACTACGAAATGATATGGATATGCTGGAGGAGAGGTGTGTCCCCCACCAGCAAGCAAGGTGAGCTGTGGATCCCATTGGGAGGGCAAATGTCAGGGTGCAGGATGGAATGCGAATTTACTGGTCCCACTGCGCCCTGGCAGGCGCTAAGACCATGAAGCTTGTGGGGCAAAAGCCCTAGGGAACCACCACAGTCAACAGAGGGCACACAGCTAGATAACCCATTTATTTGGGGCCAGCGTCGGCAGAAGTGGGAGAGGTGGGCATGCACTCGGAGAGTGACCGTCCAAGGCTAACCTCAGGCGAGTGATCATGTAGGTGCTTGGACATTGGTCCTTGCAGCAGGATGAATGTGGTTACCTCTGTATATTAGGCGTTGGAGTGATTGGGAGTTGAGGTGGCTGCCCTAATGGGAGTAAAAGGACCTGGTATTGGCCACGGTTCACTCATGGGTAGGGTACACCTACTACTGGTTTGGGCCCCAGCAATGGTCATCACTCCAGGGAGTTAGCCATAGCCATCTCCAGCCCACCTTCAGCCCTCAGTAGTGAGGTGAACACTGGTTGATGAGAATATGGCACTGCACTGAAGTATGACTTGGTTTATGTCGTTAGTGCTGTTATACACTCCTTCTGATGGTTGTTAAACTCTACACCAAACTCTCATCCATGGCAGACAATTTGCCCCCAGATGAGATATCGCTTGTTCGGATCTCAGAACCGAGAACAGCCTCCTTCCCGGACTTTGCTATGGTCCCAAAAATGAGGATTTCTGGCTCCTGGTACAGACGCTCCAACCTGCATCGCTGGACAGCTTGAATTTCAAGTTGTTAATCATTGAAGATAAATAAATCTAATATTTTCTTCCTCCAAAACCAAACGTCCCACGCCACTTACCCTCTATGTACATGCCCCCTAAATGAGAGGGACACATTGCCCCGCGGTGGGGGGTTGAAGTCCCAATGATCTGCTGAGCTATTCCGGAGGGGTACCCATACATTTGATGGGTCACCAGTGAGGGATGAGACAAAATGTTTCCTGGTCACCAGTCCTATGAGAGGGGTTGGTGCACCCATACCTGGTTAATTCCATCTTGGGCAAGGAGAACTCTGTGACCTATGCAACCCTCAGGCAAATCACATGTCACTATGAACCTTTCAGCTTCCAAGGGCAAGAATGAGTTTGAAATGGTTCTAGGCTCTAACCAGGTAAGAAGAAGAAAAGTGCTCCTCATTAAGGAAATCTAAGTCGGAAATAGGAAAAGTATACTCAATAGTAAGTACCTAGTAGTGAAGACATTGATGGTGTATCAATCGATGGAATCTGATATTTTTTAAGTAGATCAGAAGAAGTTGAGGTGTGTCAACGTTGATCTTTGCATAACCCTCACAGTGAGAGGCAGCCTGATAGTTTCGTCACCAGACGAGAATGACTGTATGCATTATATGACATTCCTGGGCTGAACGTTGTGAAAGTTTCCTCACAAAACACTCAATCAGTGTAAAGCGAATGTCTTTCTGGAGACCTGATGAGGTATCGAGGAAACTGACCTTCCAGAATCATTTAAGTTGGCATTGCTACCACTAAGATTAAAGCCATAGTACCCAACCCTGTGGGTGGCTTTCCTCGCCAGGGATTATGGGCCATGGAACCAACTCTTGCTATTTTAAGGGCTAAGAGTGTGTGTGAAAGTGTGTTACAAACAGGTCATCAAGGAGATGAACAACTGGCCTAGGTCCAATAGGCTGTTACCCCTGAAAAGAAATTCATGAGAGGCCAAAAGCAAAGTGCACTGTGCATTAGCACAGCCAGGTAAAACCTTTGCTGGTTACTAGCACACCTCCTTCCGCATCCCTTGGCCTCCCCATACTGTCACACCACACACCTGCTACAAACCCTTTAATTCTGTCCTCAAATGCTGAAACTGCCTCTGGTGAGTTGTGCCACCAGAAATGGAGTAGGAGTGTGGGTTCTATTATGAAGGACTCCTCCCCAAGTAAGGTCTTTGGAGCCATCAGTCAAAGGCTCCAGGGCATGTGGTGACAGCTCAGGTGTCACCCACATCCACAGGGGCCTTGCTGCCTAGGCAGAAAACCCTGAAGCAAAAGCTCAGGTGCCCTGTCCAAAAGAGCCTGTGGAAACGATCCATAGGTGGGCAACTAAGTGCTGTTCAAACAACTTATGATGAGGTCGTTTGTCAACCTGAAGAAATTGGATTACCCTAAATCCAAGGAGTTGTCAGGGAATTCGGCAAAATGGGAAGAATTGCAACATCCTGATAAACTCTGTACACCCAGTTTGTGTATACTACAAGGAGATATGGACCAGGAAAATTGTTGATTCCCTGAGAGGATTCCAGTTCAGGCCCCTTATGGGACCTTTAATAAACTGACCTCATGAAGGAGAGTGGTGATGGTTATCGTCAGGATTTTCCGTCCAGGCCACCCACCTTGCAGACGCCACGGCAGTGTGAAGGATGTCAGAATTGGTTAGACATGGACCCTTCACTGCTGCACCATCTACCTACCTCTACATAATCTCCACATAGAGGATTTGGAAGATCTACTAGTGGCAGTGCACACAATTTCTACCTCTTGGGGAGAGTTTCAATGGTCGGCATCACATCTGGGAGACGCTGTGTGGCAACCTGAGGAAGGACCTTGAAGTCCTTCGTTCAAGGGAGTAGATCAGGTTTAGAACAGTGATCATTGTCCACACATTTCAAATTCAAACTGGGCCATTCCCAATATGACCTGTCAATGGTTCAACCTGATTCAGCAGTTTGAATTTCACTGGAATCTTTTTAGATCACTTACAGTATTGCACGGATCTGTGAATGATTCCCAGTGGTTTAGATGCTGTTAATCACTTCACATCACGAATTCACCTTGAGAAGAAACAGACGCATCCATCCAAAAGTAGTGGCCAGTACCGTCAAAACTCTCGGTCATGGTGAGATGATGAATGCCAACAAGCTGTCAGGAGCCAAAGAAAAGCTGCATTAAGGCAGTTGAAAACGACGACCCCGATTGCACTGTATCCTCCGATCCATTATAAGAGACCCAGCAGGGCCCGGCGAGTGCTAAAGGCGGCTAGTCGGACGTCATGGAGACAGATGTCTCTTGATTAATTGGATCCCCTTATGAATGGGTAGGGATCAGGCGCATAAGACCCCATCCATGTACAACGCGGCTGAAGATAGAGGCATAATCCTCACAGACAAAAAAGATGTTGCAAATAAGCTAGCTAAATTCATGGTAGAAATCTCTGGAGCCATCTGACGCTTCCCGATTCCTCCACTTTCGGCTGAAACAGGAAGACACCGGCATGTCTTCCAGTAGGACTGCAGCAGAATTTCATTCCACTGATACTTTTGCCACAGGAGATGGACTCTGCTTTGAAGTCTGCCATAAGACTGCCGATAATTCCATACCAAATGATCTCTCATTTACCATAGAGCTCTCCA
Source organism: Penaeus monodon (assembly GCF_015228065.2). Taxonomy (NCBI): domain Eukaryota; kingdom Metazoa; phylum Arthropoda; class Malacostraca; order Decapoda; family Penaeidae; genus Penaeus; species Penaeus monodon. Next base: position 27,647,296 of record NC_051397.1, read on the forward strand.
AAAGTTCCTGTTGGATTATTCAATCGGACTAAGGGCGGGCACAGGGCCCATTACTTGGCAGAGGCTATAAGTCATGCTGCCTGTCCTTAAAAACCTAGCAAGGATACTTCATACCAGGGAATTCCAGACCAATTTCTGCTCACCAGCTGCATCTACAAGCTAATGGAGAAAATGGTTGACATGCTTGCTAGAAAAGGAAAATGTGTGACCCCATATCAATATGGGTTTAGAAAATTGAGGTTGGGACCACAGATGCACTTGTGAAGATGGAAAAACTGACTATACAAAATTCCTCACACAGCGACGTCACAAGTGCTTACAAAACTACTTGGCAGCATGGCATACTATGAAGCTGTCTAACATTGGTTAAGCAGAGAGCATTACCTACCTTCATACAGTTTCCTTGCTAACAGAAAGTTTTAGAGTTAGGGGGAAATGGTTCTTAACCTGGAGGTCAGCGGGAAGGGGCTCACAAGGGAGAGTTGAAGTTTGAACTGCTTGCCATGGATATTAAATAACACGTAAAGGTCATTCAAGTGCTGGCTCATGTAATCTGTAGTGGATGACGTACACTGTACTGTCAGGACGAAGCTCTAGGATGTGCAAGGAGACACGCAGAGCTGAAATAAATAGGTTGTGCAGTTGGTCAACATACCATGGTTCAAATTTATCCCAAGCAAGACCATAGCAATGCATTATCTCACAAAACGAGGAAAGTCCATCCTTCCTCTATTTAGGACGCAAACTCACTGCATTTTGTCCAAGAGGGGGAAGTTACTTGGTCTATTGTTGACTAAGTTTCATGGGACTTCAAAGCTTTACATGGCATTCCCCACTGGACTAATCAAGTCAGTGATCGGATGAGAAAGGGGAAGATATCCGAAGCAGCAATCAGAGAGATAAGGATAAGTCCGATATGCAAAGCTTCGCCGCGCCGGGCTATGCCCAGCGGGAGCCCAGTCTGTGTCGATAATGCTCGGACTCGCTTCACTTGTGTCAGCTGCTGCTGACTCGGCTAAACCTAGTCCTTACCCGTCGTGGTGCCCAGCGATAGCCGTAACCTCCAGGCAATAACGTAACTTTCGCGCTGGTTTGGGCTTTGCAGCAGTGAGCAAGAGGAAAAGACTGCATTGGCAATCTTTCTCTCAGCAGCTTCAATCTTCACTGCAGAGTTAACATTCCTCCTTGCAGAGTCAAGTGACTAGAGATCTTAGAACCATTCTATGTAATACATTGTGACTCTCCGCAGGCTTGCAAGCATGTCCCCAATATTTTGACTCATCACAATCCAGTGGTGATGGAGATTCAAGATTGGATTGCACATGATGTCAGACGTAAAAGATAACTGTTGGTATCCGGGGACTGAGGGAGCTGATCGGGAGGCCAAGGCAGCTGTCGTCAGCCCGTGATGGCTGTTTTCTCTCCCACACACGACATGAAACCAGCATCAGGAGGTGTCTTCGCGATAAATGATGAACACAATGGAGGTATAGCTCTGGAAAAAATGCGAGAGTATGTTAGAGCTGACCTTGGCATTTGGGTGACCAACTTCCATCCCAACCGAAAGTAGAATTATTAACCAAGCCTAAGAATCGGGCACACAAGACGACTCATGAGGCCGATGATGGCTAAATGTGAAGCTTTTTGTGAGGGAGCCAAGAGGCCATAACGGTCGCCACGTAGTGGCAAAGATGTGCAAAACATTTTCAGACCATGTATGTATTGCCTCCCCCATAGACATGAAAAAATGTACTGGGGAGGATTGTGATCTCGAGGGGCTTTATTAGTTTACTTAGGAGACTAATATTTTCAATAAATTTGATATGCATAATATTTTTATGCACTCATTTATAAATTCAGAGCATATATTTATGCTTTTGATTTTTAATACATTTTATTGTTATGTGTAAGAAATATGATAGATTTTTTAAAGTTTTTGATATTTTAACATTTCCATCTATCAGGCAGTCGCGATAATGACAGCTGTTGAAGCGGTAGATAATTTGAAATAAATCAATCTGTACGGCAGTGTGTATAACGGCTTCAAGTAGTCAGTGCTATAAAATAGTTATATAAAAATAGGACACAGCATAGACACAGGACAGGTTACTCTGATATACCAATGCAAAGATGTCGATTAATTATGTAAACTTTGAATAAATGCCTTGAGATGCCAGCCCAACTTTTCCGTGTGCAAATCGCAAGCAATCACAAATATGTTCCTGTAGCTTTCGTGAGTGAATCAAATCAGTACATTTCACACAGCGTATTACATTTAATAACAACAAAGAACTGATCGTAATTAGACATAAACGCAACCAAATGTACCCACATATGTATATATGTGTGATGGGATGGGGGGTGCATGTACCTATCGTAGTGTGTGTCTGTGTGTTAAATGCCATCCTCATCCTTCATGTAAAGTATTACCAATTGATCATTTAGTATTGAAAGGAGCACACACATATATGTATGTGGTGTGTGTGTGTTTGAAAAAAAATGTACTAACCGTTGCTCAGAGGGGGGAAAAAATTTTTTTGGGGCGGGCGAAGTCCTGGGAAAAAGGGAATTTTTTTTAAAAAGGGAGGGGGGGAAAATTCAAGGCATGAAAATGGGAAAGGGGAATTTATGAGGGAGTGGGGTTTTCCGGGAAATTTGCTTGTTTTTTTGGGCGCCCCCATTTTTCCCAAGTTAAATCCAAAACATTTTTAAAATTTTTTTTAGAAAAGCAGACCGAAATTCTAGGGAAAGAGTGCAGAACTGGTTTTAAAACCCCGCAGAAGATCGAGAGAATCGGTTTATCCAAAAATGGATAAAAGGGGAAAAAAGCACGAAGAGGATGTAAGATATATATGCAGGAAGCGAGGGGTTCATTCCAAGAAGGCGAGATTATGCTCCTGTTCCACTTTTATATGAATAGGGAGACTAGAATATATTAAGATATATATATGGGATAGAGAATATATAGGCGAGTTGGTATAGTTGGAACGTCGACTATTTTGTCCTTTAGCTATTTTGCTATTAGATTATAATATAATAACCTCATAATAACATTTTACAATTTTATAAGCATAATACTAGAGTTCCTGAAAATCTAATGGAAATAAAAATTATTATCATATACCCAGACAGAGTAGATATGTATAATCCGGTAATGTGTTCTCAGAGTCAGTGTGACCAAGTTTAAATAAATTTATGATAGACGAACGAATAATATATTATGCAGTAATCCCTATATGTTTATATTACTATATATATTATATATATATATATTTATTGGTTATTGTTGTAGTATATATATGTATTGTATGTGTGTATTTATGTAATAGTATTATTGTATGTGTTATGTGTATTGTATGTTACTATCGTGTATTCTAGTTGTTATTATTCTCCGTATTGTGTTAGGTGTTATTGTGTTTATTATTTGTGTATTGTTATATGTATATGTGTGTGTGTGTTGTGTGTGTGGTGTGTGTTTTGTGTGGGTTTTGTGCGTGTGGTGTGCTTTGGGTTGTGGTGTGTATGGTGATTGTGTGTGTGTGTTTGTGTGTTGTGTGTTGTGTGTGTGTGTTGTGTGTGTTGTGTTGTGTTTGTTGTGTGTGTGTTATTATACACACAATTGTGAGTATAAAATAAATATGTATATATAATAATGATTATATTTTTTTATCTTATTTATGGGCGGGTCCAAAGGTTAGACCTTTGGGTCAAACTGGAACCATTGATTAGTTACAGCACCGAATTCCTTTGGCGATAAGGATCACAGGGGGATTGTTATAGAAAATGATAGACAACCCCCCCAGACGGATGAAATTGCTTTGTAAAACCGGCGGAAGGCAATGGAACACCGTTGAAATGCCAAGAAAATCATGTAATCCATATCGCTAAAAAGAGGATAGATCGTGGTCTACTGGTTAAAGAGTCTGGAATCAAAACAGTAAGAGGGCAAATCTGATTCATTGCGTCAGACCGCCGCGTTTTACTTGTATGAACTCAACTCAATTGCCTGCCTGCACTTGGGTGGCCAAGCGAAGTCAAGTCGTCTGGTCCCAAGCCTGTATTAACAGGATGTTACCTTTAAAAAATGGTAACCGCTCTCCGTGAAAGGAACTGGGACCGTGCCACGTAACCAAGGCCTCCTACCGTGTGTAAAACTTGCAAAAGTATCATGCAGACGACGGCGGTTCACATGTGGAACTTCCGTTTAATTGAATGAGTGTCAGCAATTATCCAAGTATGTATATGTTATTACTCCTATATATGCATATACCTTACATATATTATATTTTGTGTATGTGTCTGCTGAGTGTGTATGTGGTGTTTTGGAATGGTTTGCGTGTATCTGTTGTTTGTTACGGTGCCGTGGTCATGCGTGTGGTGTGAGTGGCGCTTTGCGATGTGTGAATGTCTCTTTGCCTCTCTGTGATGCTGCAGGAGGAGGAGTGGGCCTGTTCTCCTATGAATGTGGTCTGTGTGTTTTGGGTGTGGGGGCATCCGTGCCGTGTTGGTGTTCAATTTTCATACATAATCTCTGTGATATAAAGATAGGTATCTAACTAAGGTATACTTCTCTTGGAAACTTCTGTATATATAACAGCAATTTGGTTATAAACAATACGTATTGATAAAAAAGTTAGAAGGACATTTGATAGTAAACTTTCAAATAATTCCATTTGGAGATAATGATCCGGGGGATCTGTTTTTTAAAGAACGCCACAAATTCATGTAGACCCGGAACGTGACTTGTTCATCTCGATATTGGTGTTCATGGACTAAGGGTTTGAAGTAGAAATAGAATAGGATTGCTTTCCAGTATCACTTAATTAAGGTAGTACAATGCTTAACCCTTTTATCAAAATCGTGGCGAATACCATAGGTAAACATCAAATTTTTTATTGTCAGTGTGTTCCATTTTGGAGTCTAGTGTCCTTTACCCAACAGTAAACAGAATGCGAGAATATAAAAAATGCATGCCAATGTTCGTTAGTAATCAACAGCAGAAATTTTGATTAGAAACGAATAGTATGAGAAAAAAACGTTTGTAGGATCAACACTGACGTAAAATTGCAAATAACTCCATCATGGATTAATGGTCGGCTATCCATATTTTCATCTCTATAATAACTGCCACCAAAGTTTTCAGTGTCACCATTATATTGTGCCGTTGCTTCATTAAAGTTTTAAGTGCTTCTGTTGTCTGCACGGTTTTCTAGAAACATAAATATGGTATTACCTCTTCCTGTTCACTTTATTTTCTGTGTAGCAAAACTTTCCTATTTTCCATACCTTTGTCTAGCAATAATTATCCTAATGTAGCGTAAACATTCAGATTTTTTTTTTAGTTTTGTGTGTGGTTCTCCATTTTGTGGAGTCTATGGTTGGTCCTTCTGACACACAGACAGCCTTTATGGCACACATTATTGCCCTGTTAAGAAGTCCATTAGTAATAAATAAAAGTGCAATACGCCTAGATTGTCCGGTTATTCGATATCTAGAAGAAGACCAGATGTATCTTCAATGCTGATATCAAAGTTACTAGCCTATCATGGATGTTCATAATACGGCTGACCTTCCCATGACTTACTCTTATTACTCTATTTCTTTGAAGATATTCGAAATTAATTTCCAAGGAGGATGGGTGTATGCATATATATGTGCATGCATAAAGGTATGTATGTACATACGCACATACATAATACATACATATATACATATAATACATACATAAATACATACATACATACATACATACATACATACATTCATACATACATACATACATACATACATACATACATACATACATACGTACGTACGTACATAATACTTACATACATACAAACAACTAAATACAAGGCATATGTGTGGTGTATACATACATGCATACATGCATACATACATATATACATATATATATGTATATATGTATATATGTATATATATATATATATATATATATATATATATATATATAATATATATATATATATATATTTATATATATACATATTATATAAACAACACACACATACACACACACACACACAAATACACACACACAACACACAAAACACACATACTACACACACACATGCACATGTGTGTGTGTGTTGTGTGTGTGTGGTGTGTGGTGTGTGTGTGTGTGTGTGTGTTGTTGTTTGTGTATATATTGTAGATATATATATATATATAGTATATATATAATAGTATGATATATATATATATATAATATTATCATATTATATATATATCATATTAATATAATATATATATATATATATATATATATATACAAGTATGATATATATATATATATATATATAAGCTAGATAGATAGATAGATGATAGATAGATAGATAGATAGATAGATAGATAGATAGATTATACAAGTATGTATATAATATATATAATATATATATATATATATATATATATATATATATATATATATAGTATATACATATATATATAATATATATATATATATATATATATAATAAATAAAATAATAGATAGATAGATAGATGTAGATAGATAGATAGATAGTAGATAGATAGATAGATAGATATATATATATAGATATATATATATAGATATATATATATATATATAGATAATAGATATAATAATAATAATATATATATATATATATATATTGTATATTTATTTAGATTATATGATATTATATATATTAAACACATACACACACACCAATACATCGTGTGTTGTGTGGTGTGTGTGTATTATATATATTATATATTATATATATATATATATATATATATATCATATATATATATATATATATATATATATATATATATATATATATATATATATGGTGTGGTGTGTGGTGTGTGTGTTTTGGGGTGTGTGTGTGTTGTGTGTGTGTAGAGTGTGTGGGGTATATTATATATATGTATGTACATACCTATATAAACTATATATATATTATTATATCTATATACTTATAATATCAACTATATAAAGCTCAACTCCTTAACTATAGATAAACAATTCATCCTAAATACGTCAATTAAAGACATTCAACGCATAATACCGATTTACATATCATCATTAATAACGGCATGCTCATGTTTGAGCAGCCGTGGACCTCTCCACCATCCTTCGCCACTAAACTCGATCTTGCGCTTTTCTTTCCACTTGTACCATCGACAGCCCAGCACATATCTTGATTTGTCGCTCAGTCTTGTCTTCGGTTTGCCTCTTCCTCTGTTTCCTATCACCATCCCTGTCAGCAAGTTTTTCTCAATACTTTTACTTCTCATCACATGACCAATAAACTTTAATTTCCTCCTGTTCAAGATGTCCAACAGTCGGTCTTTGCAATTCATTTTTCTCAGCACTTCATCATTCGTCTTGTTGTCTGTCCAGCTAATACGCAGTACTCGTCTGTAACACCACATTTCAAAACTATTGATCTTTTTCTTGTCTATCTACTTCAGAAGATTTACATATACTCAGTGAATAAAGGACGTGCTTAATTTATGTAACAGATATAATTAAAATAACTGAGACAATGTGCTTTACATTAAAATTGCGATATAGCAAACAAATAATAAAATAAATATCACCATCATATTCAGCACTTAATCTCGGAAATACTATAAGCCAACACTGAAAATGTTTGAATCAAATGGCAATTATGTATGCACCTGTTTGTTTAAAATTATGACATTGCAGGCGCACAATGTAAGTGGTATATGCAGATCTGAGATATCAAATTGAATCACTATGTTCTAATTTTGTAATGTCTATCTGTTTATTTAGTAACAAAGTAGATTATGCTCATGCGCCACATATAATTATAACAGGACAGATAATTAATACATTGCAACTAGCTCTAGAATTAAACTAATAATATCACTGAACGAAAGCATTCATATAAATCTCGAAATTAAAGTAGCATCTAATATGCATAGGTAATGCCACCGATGAAATAAGCATCATGATATCTAAACACTGCAAGCATTCATGTATCAATCAATCAAAATATTTGATTGATATAATGACAAGATTTTAAGAAACGTATAATCCTAAGCTCTCGCAGAGAAACTCTGTCATTGTGACCATGATGAGCGTCGAAACACGCGGGAACCTGTACTGCGAATAACTAAGGGACAGTGGACGTGGCGTCGCGTGACCGCCATGACCGGCCCCTCCGTTTTGCGGGGGAAAAGACGAGGGGAAAAAGGGAAGTTGACTTTGCTCACGCAACGTACGCTGAGTTGCTGCTAAGCAGTGGAAGAAGATTGGGACTGAGTTACTGGTGTATGTTTGTCTGATAAATAGCAGCATCAATAGGTTTTCTAATAAAAGCAGTTTTATTACAACCACCATAATACTTCACAATAAAAACATATAATAGCACAATTGTGGACGTGTGCTGTGACTTTTCAAACCTAACCTAACATCGTTGATGCTTGCCTGGTTACATGGGAACTTCCGCACTCGTCCGCTTTCGGTGCGGCATATGTTCATACAAAATATACTCACACACACACACACACACACACACACACACACACACACACACACACACACACACACGTGTGTGTGTGTGTGTGTGACAGAGGGCAAATTAGCAAAGCTATGGCGGCACGGTGAACAGGCAGAAGAAAAAATCTCTCTTTTGGGATGCTGTTGCGGAGTCACGTTTCGGATCTGCAAGCGGCTTACTTCATAGGCCTGTGTCCACTCGCCTGGTAACGCTGCACTCTCGCGCTAAAAGCCCGTGAGTGCGTCGGAGTGGCTGCCCCTCCCGAGTGGCACTCCAGCTTCTGTCGAACGAGCGAGGGAGGGCCAGTGCAGGGTGTGGGCTCGCATATTGTAATTTACCCGACACTTGACACGTATTTACACCCGTGCACGCTATCCATTCACGTCTAATTGCTGTGGAGTTTAACTTCAGGATGTTCATTTGACTTAGGCGTTTGAGATAAGTTAATGGATTTGGCTTTTCGGAGAGATGACTGTTCATTGACTTTCATATATGGGAACGGCTAATATAAAGGAATGCTTAAGTAGATATCTGTATTATTTCAAGGTCAGTTAGATAGTAGAACCAACGATTATTTACGAATAAATTCTAAGAACCCGTGTTGCATGAAACTACTTGCATATTTCATAGACCATTCTGATGTCAAAACATGTCAACTGAAGGGCAGGCATACCTTTTTCGTGTAGTTATCTTTCTCTTTCTCTTTACTTTTCCCTTTTCCTCTCTCTCTCTCTTCTCTCTTGTTCTGTCTGTCTTGTTGTCTCTCTCTCTCTCCTTCTCCTTCTCTCTCTCTCTCTCTCTCTCTCTCTCTCTCTCTCTCTCTCTCTCTCTCTCTCTCTCTCTCTCTCATCTCCTTGTTTCCAGTCCTCGTCAGTTCTCAGGGTCACTTTTACTGTAAAGTTTG
>NC_051397.1:27664220-27686720 GCF_015228065.2 Penaeus monodon
TATTCATTTTTTTGACCACATACCGATCAAAAGTAAGCGATCTGAGATCAAAAAAATATGGAGAATGTCCATTTGCTGAATTTATCATTTTTTTAACCCCCCAAAAAAAAACAATGCCTTTAATACTTTTTAGGGACGAAAAGGGAAAAAAAGAAAAGAAAAAAGGGAAAAGGGGGGGCCCAAACGTGTACTTCCCGGGGTTTTTTTTTAAAAATCTTGAAGCATTCAAGGGGGATTTTTCGAAAGTTTGTCAGCGGGCAAAGTCGGGGGGGGATGCAGCGCCGGCCTCCCAAACCAAAAAAACAGGTATAATCCCCTATTTTTAATGGTTTTGAAAGGGGTATTTAGGGGGGGAAAAGGGCTTTGGACTTTTTAAATTGAAAAGTCGTAAAATACACATTGGAAAAACAGAGCCCCCATGTCTATATTGGGTTTTGGTGTTGCTGGTCGTGGGTCAGGTCGCTTAGACCGGGGGGGGAAGGCTAAGCCTTCCTTACCCACCCGGGGCTGGTCATGAGCTCAAGGGTAAAAACAAGATAAATTGAAACCCTCGTCATCAAACCCCTCACGGGTGAATGGTTCTCTTTTTAGGACTTGGATCCACGTGGAAAACCACCCCAACTTGGCCCATTGGTAAAAAAAAAAGGGGCCCTTATGCATTGCTATAATATATAATAAAATATATATTTTATATATATTTATAAAATTATATATAAAATTATATAATAAATTTATATTATATATACATATATATATATATATATATATTTAATATATTTTATATATATTAAAATATAATATATATATATATAATAGAAAAGAGAGGAGAAGGGAAAAGGGGAGGGGAGAGAGAGAGAGAGAAAATTCATGTATTTAATTTTCGACGCGGGGCCCCCCAAACGGAAACACACACACACACCCCACCCACCCCCCCCACACACACACACACCACACACAACCCACACACACACAAACCACACACACACACCACACCACACACACACGCACGCACGCACGCATAAATTCGAACTGGATTGATTTTATTCTTTCCGGTCTTTGCATCACTTTACACACAGTTCAGATATATATTATAAGATATATTCTCCAATATCCCTGCACCTCTGGCGAGGTAAAAAATCGAATAAAACAAAGTTTGGGAAGAAGGGGGCCCAAGTGTCCCCCATTTCTATTAGGAGAGTCAAAAACACAGTGGATAGTAAACTCCCTCGGGGCATTCAAAACTTTTTAATCTACAGTTAAATTTTGCCCTTTATGAATTTCATTTTGTCTGGGGATCTAAACTAGTTGTCTTTTCATTAGAAAGAAATTTTTCTAATTTTTACTTTTAAGCATTATTTTTTAAGTTTTTAATTAGGGGTTTTAAATTACTTTTAAATGTTTTTTTGATGCCCATCACATCATCATTATCATCATCCCCAAATAACATCTTTCTTTTTATTACCATCTTTTTCAAAATTTTATTATTTTTATTATTTTTTATTTTTATTATTGTTTATTTTTAAATTCTTTTTTATTATTTTTAATTTTTATTTTTTATTATTATTTTTTTATTAGTATTACCCATCATTTTTTATTATTATTATTTTTTATTATTTTTAAATTTATTGTTAATTACATTATCTTCTTTTTGTTTAAACGGGTTATCTTTAAACATTGCCATTTTTATTTTTATAAATAAAAATCACCTTTAAATCATCGTTTTGTTGTTGGTGTTACCATAATCATTTTTTGATCTTTGTTATTATAATCTTATTATTTTTGTTAGATATTGCTATGAAAAGGGGGTCTTTGTCTCTGTGCGAAACAGTGCTAACAAAAAAAGGGAAAGGACCGGGGCAGTTTTAAACATAAAGGGGGCCCCTGGGCAAACATGACACAGCGGGCTGTGGCGGAGGGGGCGGAAAAACAACGGGGAGAGGGATTTTTGGGTGCTGTCCGGGAAGGGCCCTCTTTGTGTCCCCTGGTGACCTAAATAAACTTTGTGTTGCCCTGTTATAAGCTGTTCATGCATTTGTAAAAATGCTGGATCCTTTTGTATTGTCCCTTTAAAAAATGTACGGGAAATAATTTATTTTAAATAAAGGAAAGACTGCCCTTTTGGGTTTATTTCGTCCCCTCCCCTCCCACTTGGTTTTTCCCCTCGGGGTTTTTTCGGGGACGCTGGGGTGCTCGGGGCCTCTTGGAGATGTTCAGTGTTCACGACCCTGAAGATAGCACGCTGTCTGCCTAGCCTGCCTTGTGGACCAGATGGACCTATCACTGCCATGGGGCCCGGGGTATGAGGGGGGAAAATGGCAAAAAGGGCAGAAAAAGCAGCACAAAAGGGGCCACGAGCAGGCGCACCATTCGTTGGGGAGGGCGGGCCCGGGAAGGGAGGGAAACAGTTCTCCCGATTTATTAAAGGGGCTACAAAAGAAAATCTTGCATCGGGAAAGAAAAAAACCTCAGCAGTCACCGACAAGAGGTTTGATGGAGGGGGTTTGCAGACTCTGAAGGGCGGGGGTTTAAAGGGCCGAGGAGGAAGTGAGGGGGAAAAAAAAGGCGGGGGGGAAACAAGGGGGAAAAAAAAAGGGTGGGGAAAAACGTTCAAAGCAAGAAGGCGGGACGAGGTTTGGCAACGGGGGGGGATGCCAAAAGTGTCAAAAATTTACGGGGGTCTGCCGGGGGTCCGGGGCAGGAAACCCCCGGGCCCCTCGCAGGTCGTTTTCGCAGCCAGTGGTCGCTGCAAAAGGCCTGGGGCCCCCTGGGAAACCGCTCTCTTGGGAAATAGTGGGGAAAAACTCGGCCCGGTCAACCCCCTGTTGCCCTCTCCCCCCCTTTCCCTCCCCCCCAGGGTGTTAGTTCACACACGCTTTCTCCCCCCTGCGCCCCTCGGCCTCCAAAAATTCTTTGGGGGGAAAGCCCCCTGGTACAAAGGGGAAGGTGGCTGGGGGCATATGTCGCCCCAATTTGAAATGCTGGCATCTGCCCAAAAGCGGGGCCAGAGAACCCCCTGCAGCGGGGTAACAGCGTTAAGGGGCCCCCCGGGGGGAAAGTTTTGGGGGCATTTTCTCCCCACCCCAAACCCGCCTTTTAACCACGTGGCGGGGGTTTTTGAAACGCCGTTTCGGGCAAAAAACCACCAGGCCGGGGTTTATATGGGGCCCACTTAAAGAAGCGGGGCTCGTGAGGGGGCGAGACACTGTCCCAGGGTGGCGCAGGATGTGGAGGCGTGGTAAAGGGGGTTGGCCTGGGGCTGCAGAAGAGATATCGTGGTCCTGGCCCCTGATTTCTTTGTCGACGCTTTGCAGGAAGGGAACGAAATCTACAAACAAGGGAGGCCCACCCTTAGGGCCCGCAGGTGGCGCTGGCGAGGGGGCCTTTGGGGTACAGGGCCCCCCTGAAAGGGAAACCCGTGGCCTAGGACCACCTGCTCCGCCCCACCCTGACCCTGGGGCCCGGGAAAGGGTAAGGGGGAGAAAGGGATCATTGAGGAAAGTGAGCCCGAGCAATTTCCGAGGCTTGTTTTGGGGCTTTCGGGAGGAAAAGGGCCCCAGACTTTGTCGTTTTCCGGAGGGAGCGGGAAAAACGTCCTCTCAACCGGAAAGGATTCTGATGCCTTCCAGCATGGGTCAAGGACTGTTTGGAGGTATGGTCAACCCTCCGAGTCATGTCCTAAGGCCCAAGGAAAAGGGGACGGGGGAAAAACCCCAGACAAAATGGAGAAGGGGGGAAACCCCGCCGTCCTCGGGTTTCCCGGGCCCCCACTTGGGGAAAACTCCGTCGAACCAGCACGATGCAAAGGGGGAGGGTCAAATTTTAAAGGGAAGCCATTTCTGCCCGACATTTGGGCCCTGGGGGTGAGAAGAAACCCCAGGTGGGTGATATTTTGGGCCCCTATGCACTTCCAGATGCACGGGGGGCTGTGTCACGGGGATTTTGTTTCAGCTCAAGGGGCCCCTGGGGGCTGTATTGGCGTGGGCCGAAAGGTCGGGGGCCTGCCCCTTTTTTAAAGGCCCATCGGGCGACACTGTTTTCTTGCCTTTACTACCCGACGCAAAAGTTTAAAGGGGTGTGTCGACCTTGGGCGGAAGCTGGGAGGGTTTCACGGGGAAAAGGGCCCCTGCTTCCAGTTTTTGGCTGTGCCCGAGGGGAGTTTAAAGGGGTGGGAAACTGCACCTTTCTCCCAGGAAAAGAGTCTAGAATCCGGGGTCAAATGTCAAGGGGTGATGCGTGGAGTAGAGGTCGGGAGCCCATTCAAAACCTGCACTTTGGGGATGGCGTAGCGGTTGGGCGGGGGCCTTTTTGGACGGGGAGGGGGGGTTTGTTACAGTGTTGGTAGTAACTTCTCCAATAAACCCGAATTTCCAGCTGGTTTCAAAGCTGGGCCTTTTGAGGAAATGGGGGATCCAAAAAGATCTTCGGGGAGCGAGGAGTTGGTTTTGGGGGGGCCGTTGCCCACTTCTCAAGGCCTTTGGGGGCTGTGGTGTTACCCTAGGCCAAAACCCACCCCGGGCCCAAAAAGGTGAAAAGGGGAAAATTAAAGTTAGCCCCATAGCGGCGTAGGACCCCCTGGGGAGACGCTGACCGGATGAGGACGAAACCCTTTGGACCCCCCGGGGCGATGCGCCGACGTTTAATGGGAAACCTAGCCCGGTCTTGGGACAGGAATTTCCCCTCAGGGGCAATGCCAATTCTAAAACCCCCGCCCACACCCCCTCCAAGCGACCCCCTTTAGAGAGAAGAAAACCGCGCTGGGTGAAAGATTTTTTTTTCTAAGAACTGATTTACAAATTCGGTTTTCTTTTGTTTTGAAAGAATTTTTTTTTTCCTGGGGCTAATTTTTTTTAAATTTTTTTGTAGTTTTTTTCAGGGTTTTGGATGGGCAAGCAGGGGGGGTCTCTGCTTGATAGGGGGGGGTAGTGCTACGCCAAAGGGTCTTTTTCTCTTGTGCGAAACATGTGTTAAAAATGAAAAGGATGACCTGGGCATGTTTTTAAAAAAGGGACCCCCGGGGAAAAATGGGCGAAAAGGTGTGAGCGGGGAGCAGGGGAAAAAGCCAAGGGAGAAAGGGGTTGGGGGCCCGCTCCGGTGAAAACCCCCGGTGTGCCCCTTTGACCTGTAACCCTTTTTGGTGCCCCGTCATAAAACTGTATGTCAGGTGAATGCGGATTCCCCTGTATTGTGCCCATAGAAAAGGTACGGGGGAAATAAATTGTGTAAATAAAAGGGAAAAACTGTCATTTTTGTTATTTCGTGCCCTGCCTCGCCCCTTTGGGGTTTCCCCCCGTTGGGTGTCTGGGGGGCTGTTGGGGTCGGTCCTCTTTGGGGCTTTTCAGTTTTTCAGACCCCTTTTGGAAGCACCCCCGTTTTGCCCCAGCCGCCTGTTTTGGTGGGGAGAGAGACGAGGCGGCCGGCCCCTAACAAAATATTTTTACATCATTATTATTTTGTAATAATAGTTGTAAAATTTTATTTTTTTATTATTTTATTTTTATTTTTATTTTATTTTATTATTATTATTATTATTTAAATTTTCATTCATTATTATCATTTATCATCATATCATCACATCATCATCATCATCATCACATCACATCCCATCATCATCATCATTCCCTTTATCATCTCATCATCATCCATTAATATTTTTATTTTTATTATCATCATCATTTCCAAACCTCCCTCATTATTATCAGCATTTTCAAACATTAAAACCAATTTTTTTTATGACACATAATTATTGGTTTTCATTATTATAAACCTTTTTGTTTTTCATCATCTCATCATCATCATCATCAGTTGTTATTATTTTTTTTAATAATTTTTTATTATCATTGTTTCCCCCTTTCATTTTCATGTCATTATTATCACCATTAAACCTTATAAATACTTTTTTTCATTAAACATTTGCATTATAAAGGGTTTTTTTCCCTAAAGATTACAAGTGATGAAGTAACTATTTCTGTCGATCTTTCTATAGTTATATAAACCAAGCTCATTTTTTTTTTTATCACTCTTATAGAAAAAAGGGCATTTTGGATACTGGGGGTACTTTTCTTAAATTTAAACCCAAAACACTTAAAAATTAATAACTCATACTTGTATGGTAATATTTCGAGAAAAATTTTTTAAAATGGTGGGAAAAATTTTATTTTATTAGAAATGACCTTACATACAAATTTTGAGCTTACAAAAAGTAGGAAAAACAATTTATTCTATGAAAAATTTTTCTTCAAAATGATTTTATTGCAAATTAATAATAAACGGGAAAAAAAGATGTAAAAAACCAGGGGAAAAGGAGCAACGTTAGTCCCCCAGCGCCGGGGGCAAATTACAAAAAGTCCTTGAAAGTACAAAAAAAAAGAAAGAATTTCCCTAGCATATGAAAGTAAGCTAGGGAAAAACAAATTTAGCCCAATTTCCGCTGGAAAATGACCCTTTACCATAAGCATTTAGTCCAGCACAACAAACCAATCGATCATCACGTGACAATAGAAGCTTGGGGCCCAGAAATAGGGGATTGAAAATTTAAATCATTTCCATCATGGCTATGCAGTGTGCCGGGGTGATAAACAAAATTCCCATTTCATTTGGGAGAAAAATCATCGAAATGACGACGCGAGTTTGTTCCCTCGAAGAAATCAGGTGTACTTTCCATTGGAAAAGCTGTTCCCCAACTTTTTAAAGGGGCCGGGCGAACCCTCATTTCCCTATCGTGTCCCCTCGAGCCCGAAAAACCCAATTTCCCCTGTTTCCCGATAGGGAAACGGCTTTTGAGCATCACAATTCCCCCCAAAAGACGAACCCGGAAAAACCCCGAGATAATGCTTTAGGTAATGTGGGGTAAAAAATGTTACTGGGTCCTTTCCGGAAAAAAATGATTGGGGGGGGGGGAGATGCCCCCCCAAAAAAAAGGGGGGGGGGGAAAGGAGCGAAGCCCCCTATATAACCTGGAAGCGAGTGGATTATTGTGTATTACCAAATTTTTCTCAAAACCCCCCCCCCCCCCCTTCCCTGAATTACAGGTCTTCCCCCACGGAAACCGATATCGTAGAGTTTTTTCTTTTCCAGGGAAAGGGTGCTAGATCGTTCGAGAACACAAAAAAGAAACTTTTATTTGTTCTGGAAAATCGGTTTTGGCGTCATTTCTAAGTTTACCCAAAATTCATAGATTTTGTTCCTTTTTCGGGAATTTTCATTTTATATTTCCTTTTAAGGAGTTTTTTATTTAATGGGTTCTTAAATAAGAATTTTTTAATTCTTAAAAAACCTCTTCGGTTTCCAAAAAAAAAAACCCCAACACACACAATATTTTAAATATTATTTTTTTTAAAAAAGAAAACAAAAAACACCCCAACACACCAACACAAAACCAACCAACACACACACACACACACACACAAAAAATTATATATATATTATTATTATATATATATAAAAATTTTAAAATAATAATAAAAATATAAACACACACAACACACCCCCACACACCACAACCACACACACACACAAAAAAAAAAAAAAAAAAAAAAAAAAAAAAAAAAAAAAAAAAAAAATAAAAAAAAAAAACCAAAAAAAACACACCACACAACACACACACCCACACACACAATAATATATTATTATATTATATATTTATAAAATTAATATAAAAATATATATATATATATATGCACATATAAAACACACTATAGCTATATATTTTAATATATATATATAAAATATTATATTATATTATATATATATATTATATATATATATATATTTTAAAATAAAAATTGCGACGAAAACTCCAAAACCAAAAAATTAAAGGAGGAAAAAAACAAAGATACCGATATCATCACCAAACACAGTATCCCCTTTTTTACTATCTTTTATAGAAAGTTTTTCAAAACCCCCAAAACCCAAACATTTTGGTCCCAAAAGCAGAGGAAGGATGAAGTTCCCAGAGAAATTGCAAGCAAAGTATAAAACAAACACTATAGTCAATAAATAATATACACTCTATTGTTAATGAAATGGTCCCCAGCAGCACTGGGGCACAGGTCCGCCGGCGGGGAGTGGGACGTGATTCAAAGACGCCCCGATGGACGACTTCATGGGCGGATCACCCTCAGCCCCAAAACCATCTTCCCGCCCGGCCTCTTCTAGGGGGCCTGCGGTCGGAAGGGCAGCCGCAACCCCGGACCTCACGGAAATGAGGTTCAGGGGATAAAAAGGGCGTGGTGTCAGAAACATAAAAGGGGTGTCTAACCTGCTGCTGGTAGAAAAACCCACGATGCCAAACTAGATTATTTAAAAAGAGCCCAATTTCAAACTGTGGGAATCATCCTAAAAGCTGCCTAATTTTAAATTTAAACAGTGGGTTTTTTTCCTGCCAAAAGGGCCCCCGCTTCCCTCATCCTCCCCCTTCTCCTTTATGGCGGCCACCCTTCGCATTTGTTCCCCGATCTAAACGGGCCCCTTTCATCCGTTCCTTTTTCCTCACCTGACCCCCTGTCACTTGCCCCTTCTTTTTTATTTTATACTCCGTCCTCTCCCCTTCCCCTAGCCTCCGGGATAAAACATGGACGTGGGGCGGCCTCTCACCGGGGCCCCCGGGTTTGCCCCGCCCCGGCGCGAGAAGTTGCAACTGACCCCCGGGGTTACTGCTGTGGTGGGACCACGGGGGGAAGGCTGTTCAGCCGAACCCCGCCCTTTTTCTTTTTCCTCTTCTTCTTCTTCATCCCTTTCTTCTTCCCTTTTTTTCTTCTTTTTCCCCTTTTTCCCTTCCCCCTCCCCGGAACGGTCGGCATTATCGGACACAGGGGGGGGAAATTTTTTCCCCCGCCCCGGCTTTTTTTTGGGGGAGAGCTTTTGGGGGGTTAGGGTTCACAAGGCCCAGTACCCAATAGCAGGTTGGGGGAATTTAGGCTTTTGAATTTTACGCCGGGGCAATTCAAGGATGACTGGGCAGTGGGTATCTCAGGGAGACACGTGATCTCTTTCGCGTTCCGTTGGAAGATGGACCACGGACTCTCCTTGCGTAATTAAGGAAATATCCCCCCCGGATCGTCATGTTTTCAATAACTGGAAGGGTCTATAACTGTCTTCCCAGGAGAGTTTCAGCACCTAAACCGTCATCACAACTCTGAGATCGTGGCTAATACAAAAAGATCGACAGGGGCAGGGGCGAAAAATGAAGGTGCCACTTTTGGGGCCCACGGGAAAGAAGTACTTCCTCGGGTACCTGTATGTTGCTGTTCCTCATACACTACCAGAACCTGACTTTCCCATAGGATACCCCTTTTCCTGCTTACCGTAGGTCACCTGTCCTCCTGAATAGACTCCCCCCGGTTTGTACCATGCATCTCTATCACCCTCCAGCTCAGCGGAAATCCATCATCTGGTTGGCAATTTATCATTCCTGGCTTTACCCGGGTTGTTTTCATCTTGTATGTCGGTCGTGCGCTATACCTTGCATGATTACGTGAGATTTTTTGCCGGCGGGAGTTGAGAAAGCGGCCTTCTCCCTAAGCTTTATTTGTACAAAAATAATTATTTTTAACAGTATTGTTATCTTTATTAGCATATCATTATTATTGTTATATTTCTTGATAATTCTTATTATTATTCTTAAATTTTTATTACTGTTATATTGATATTAATTGTTAATATTAATATTGTTTTATTACTTTAAATTTTTTAGTAACAATCTATTATTTTTATTATTATTGTTGTTTTTATTGTATTGCCATTTTCATTATCATGTATTTGTTGTATTTTTTATCATTATTATTTTTTATTATCCATGATCATTATCATTATATCTCATCATCATTATTTTCAGTCTTTTATTGCTGTAGCTGAATTTTTTGTTGTACTGCTCTTTTATTATTATTTTTTTATGTATTATTTTTATTAGTTTATCCTTATCTTGTGTTGCTATTACTATTGATATCATTATTACTATTATTGTTATTATCATTATTATTATCATCATAATCATCATCATTATTATCATTATTATTCAAAACTGTTATGAAGGAAGATATGCTAGAAGAATGGAGAAGCAGCACATGGATCCCTATATTAAAGAGGAAGCGGGACATACAAGATTGTAGCAATTATAGAGAAATCAAACTTACCTCACATGCCTTGCAGATCTGGAAATGAATCAAGACAGGGACTGAGGAAGAGGTGTTAATTTGGTCTTATGCCCGGTAGGTGCAATGCCGACGCCATTTTAGCGTTGCGGCAACTGACAGAGAAGTACAGGGAAGGCCAGAAAGTAGTTTTTTTTTCAAAGGTCTAGAGAAGGCCTATGTCAGGGTACCCACAGAGGAGAGATGAGGGATATGTAGGAAAGAATAATAGGGATAAAGGTCGGGCAGAAGAAGAGGGGGAGACCAAAGACGAGATGGAAAAACTGTCAATGAAGACCTGAAGACAATAGAGAGAAAGGAAGAGGACGTGACGCAAAGAAAAGTGGAAAAAAATGACCCCGCAGAAACGCGGAAAGGGAAGCCCGTAGAATTCTCATTCTTATTATTATCAGCATTCTTATCATTAGTAGTAGTATCATTATTATTATTACTATCGTTGTTGTTGTTGTGCTGTGGTATTATTATCCTCTCATTGTCATTATTTTTATTATAATTTCTTCTTTTTCTTATTCTTATCATTATCGTTACTGTATTGTCATTAATGTACATATTAGTATTATCACCATGATTATTATTGTTTATTATTGTTATGTCATTAATATTAATATGTTTGTATAATAATAATAATAATTATTATTATTATAATCATTGTTGTAGTTGTTTGTTGTTATATTATCAGCATTCTAGTTATTATAATTATCATTATTGTTATTGTCATTATTGTTATCATGATTATAATATAATAATGATCACAATATCATCATCATCATCATCAATATTTTCTTATCATTATCATTATTGTTATTATTGCCATTATTATATATTTATCATCATCATTAATATTTTTGTTATCAGTATTATAATAATTTCCACACTGTTGTTTCACTGTTATTATCAGTTTATTATTGCTATTATTGTCATAATTATGTTATTGTTATCGTCATGTCATCATCATCATTATTATAGTAATTACCATCATAACTTTTGCTACTATTATCATCATGATAAATATTTCATTTGTCATTACTATAGATATCACCACCCATTCTAACTTTCTCCCCCTCCTCGCTCATCCTCATCATAATGACTTGATTAATAACCAATAACAACTATAAAAAAACTACATTCATTTAGTATAGTTCTCCATACAATTTTCGTTCTCTTTGAGTATTACATCCATAGAAAATAGAATTATATAGGTAACTAAGGTAATACTGAAATAAGTAAACATCTATAATGGATTCAAGATATTTTTAAGTTAATTTTTTCAATGAAAAATTATATTTTGTTCCAATTGTTAACGTGTAATATGTGTGAATCTGTTGTCGTTTTCCATCGCAAATGACCGGTTCAGGAAATAAGTGAAGTATTAAGTCACCCAGAAAATGTGTCTGAAAAAAGCTTAAGATATTTTGATTCGATTTCTTAATATGAACGATGAAAGAAAATGGGTGATTAACAACACGAACTAGCATTGATTATCATAAAAAAATGTTAGCAATACTTCCCATTTAAACTCTACGGATCGAGATCCATCTTTGAAAAAAGATGGGTTATTGCCAGAATACGTTAGGTTACGAATGTACTGGCAACTGCACGGGGAAAGAAGTGCAGATGAATCTAGATGTAGACTGTAACGAAGAAAAAACCCTTGAGCACTTATCTCGGATGTCAGTGACAGCCCTTAGACATCAAACTGGGTATAAAGAACTATGTGATATTTCATTTCATCTGATACATTGGAAGATATACTTGTACTATCCCCTAAATTTACTGTGTAATAACTACCGTAAACAAATAACAGTGTTATTTAAACACAGTGCCAAAAGCAATAAAAGTAAATTTTTTGTATGATGTATGTTTTTCTATTTCTTTTTTTACCTTGTACAATTACAGTAGTTACAGACTACTGTACTATGTCAGGTATATGTAAAACTGTAATCATGATTCTTACGCCTGAGCAGATAGCCGGGGTGGTAAATAAACTTACTTAACTTTAAGCTGTAACGTCGAATCTAAGTGTAAACTGTGTATGAGAATACTGCGAACGCTTGTATTTTTATATCTCAGAGTCCCCTTTCAGACCCCTAGCATGAGGTACGGGAACTATGTAACTAATTCATATCATCTGATATTTTGAAGATATATTTTAGGGTGTATCTAAATTTGGAATGTAATATCAATGACTGCATTCAATGTTGCAATCCCTTTCCAGCCCAAGCTGTACGCCGGCGTGGCAGACGAGTTGATAAGGACTGTGTAATTTTTCCCTGTCCTTCAACTAATATAGTACTTATCACAATAACGCTATAGCCTAAATTCAATTATACTATTATTTGCTTAATGCCCTTTGCATTGTCAGGTGTAAAAAAGGACTAAACTTAAAATATTTGTTAGAATGGGCGATCATTACTAATAATGCATGATATAGGAAACTAACGATGCATTTTTCAATCCTTTCACTACGCAACGTAAATCGTCGAGCCGATTGTCGTTCACGTACATATAATTTTCTCCGTCTAAATATAAAGTAAAATTAAAACAAAACATCAATAAATATTTTTTTTTAGATTCATTAAACCCCAAACAAACATTCATCCGTTTTGTCACAAGTGTGGGTCGGTGCTGCTTCCAACTATCCCAAAATTTTTTTCAGAAAACGAAAAAAAAAAAAAATACGGGTAACTAAATAAAGTTACGGGTTTTCTACCCCACATAAAATATTTTTTTTACGTTTTGGAAATTATCCATTCTCAAATCCAGCCTCAGTGTTTATAATTAAAGCAATTGCTTAACAGTTTGGCTTCGTCAGAGCATCGAAAGGCTATAGGCAAAAAAACGTACATTGATGGCGCACGGAAGACGATCGCATTTTCATTTTTTTTTCTTGCTTATATTTTATTGTCAACTATTATAGTTTTCGAAATATGTACAAGTAAGAATTTTAATCACAATCTATACACTTTTATTGCATGATTCGGACGACTTTCTTTTTACCGGTTTCTTGCGCATTTTTGCCCCCTTTCGCTGTGGGACGTGATCCGTAAACGATCTGAAAATGGCATTTATGCAGTGTCGCATCACCTTTATAAGGTTAATTATTACAAGTTTTTAGGAGACTATGGCCTTTTAACTATAATAAAACATGCCGCCTTCTTACCATTCCTCCCCTAAACTCGTCCCCCTGTGCGACAAAACATTTTTAAGTGGTTCGCGATACACGGCTATAAAAATAACGATAAATCTTGGGGTCTGTGCATTTTGCTTAACGCGGTGCATGTCCATTTGGGTCAATTCCTGATTTTTTAAAAACTATTGGCTTACCAACGGCTTCTTCACTAATCTTTTTAACTCAAGCTTACTATTTAAACAGGGGGCAGGAAGTTTTAAAGGAGGAAATACTAGTTGAAGGTCGTAATGAGTCATTTCAGACACGTCTAGATTTTCTTAAAAGGAGCTCTAATTTGGGACTCATGCCAACACGTCATTGCTTATATCTACATCCGGATATTTTGCGACGCTACAGCAGTCTCGTTTATCTGCGATACGCCGGCACGTCCTGTTGCTTTGAAACTTGAGTCATTGCTGTACTTCAAGCAAAAGCTCCTCAGTCAAACCATAGCAAATTGAAAAATTTAAGACAGAGTATCGCCTTAATGGTTCAGCATTTTTCAGATGTGATCGCCTTATGGTTCTAGCATTTTTGGAATCAGTGGATAACGAAAATCAAGATTTTCGATGGTGACAAATGTGTGCCTTGAAGGAAGGTGTCGGTGTAATCGGTTATTGAGTAAGCGCAGCTCCTGCGCCACTTAGTTTCGGGGATTTTTTTTCCACCGCCCGCAATACCACAGGTGATGTTCACTCAGGTATTTGCATGGCAAATACATGTGGACAGTCTTAGCGGTGGGTATACTCCGTGGTTTCTTAGGAACGTCAATGAATTTTTTTGTCTTCTTTATGAAATTCCTTTATAAAGTCTAATATTTTCCGAGCACAACGCTCGCACTCTCTCCATTTTGCACTGTTTTATTGGTATACACTTACCCACGAGGTAGTATGTGTAATTCAATGTCAAATAAGTAAGGGTCTCGCCACTTGTAGCCGTTGCACAATTCCGGCGTTGCTGGGGGTTAAGAAGTGATCCCTCTACCTGCCACTACAGAAACCTTTTAGGAGTGACTGTGCTAATTATGCACCTGCTGGACCAGCCAATACTGTACATAAATTGTGACCATATTTGTGTGTGTGTGTGTGTTTGTGTGTTGTGTGTGTGTGTTTGTGTGTGTGTGTGTGTGTGTGTGTGTGTGTGTGTGTGTGTGTGTGTGTGGTGTGTGTGTGTGTGTTTGTGTGTGTGTGTGTGTTGTGTTGTGTGTGTGTGTGTGTGTGCGTGCGCGTATGTGTGAGTGCGTGTGCGTGTGTCCAGTTCTTATCAGGGGGATACATTTGCGCCAATAATGGATGATGTAAACAATTTTAGGCAAATATATTTACAAAATATATACTCTCTCTGGTCTGCGCATGCCATCATTACGACCTGACCCTCAGCCACGTCAATATCTCTGCCGGTGAAGCCTAGCGTTCTATTTACGTATCCTAATCTTCTCCTCTACTACAGACTGTGCTACATGTCTATGTAGCTCTATCCGCTTGAATGTTACTATATTAAGGTACTCTGGATTCGGTTTATATATTCTATTATATATATCGTATATATATAGTATTATATATATATATACTTTATATATATATATAATATAATATATATATATATATATATATATAATGTATATATATATATATATATATATATATATATATATATATATATATATATATATATGGATGCTGAACTTTCTCCTAAGACGCACAGAATGATGAAACGAGCAGTGAAGTGGGCGTCACCCTAAAGACGACGATTTTGTGATCACAATGGTGGATTTTAACCATGAACGGCGATACTTTACTTATAAAAAATATTGTTGAAACTTACCTGTTACCCTCATGGCAGCATGTGACTAGTTTAAAAGTACTTCATCGCTGCGACCGTGCCTAGTTACAAATCTGTCCCGCATGTGCATTACCTTATGACGTTTTAAAACTCCCGCACTACCCTTGTGCCTGCCTGCCGTCGCGTGAATAATGGCGATCGCTTTGCGCAGTTCTTTATTTACGTTTATAGATATCGGATGCCGACTTTTATAATATTGAACATATTGCACATGTCACATAACTTTGTTATTATCAACTTGCGAAGGTAATACCATAGATGAAAAGTGTCTTATTTTCGTTCATTCCGTTCATTACATGCACATTTTATCTTGTAAAACATGGCCGTGTGAAACTGAAACTATTCCGTCATTTAATACTTCCATTTTCCTAACGAGGAATGTCTCTGCTCTATTTTACCTTGCACAGGTTATTCTATCTTAAAAATTTAATTTTTTTTCGCAAATATCAAGTATTTCTTTTATTTCATACTGTAACTCTTCATTTGACCTTTCAATGATTATTTAAAACATATTTCACAATGAAACGCATTTGAAAATTTAATAACATTATACAAAAAAGTATGCACAAAAGAGTCAACAAACCATATATCAATATGACACAACAAACAGCATTGTTAGATGGGTGATAAATAATTGTTTGAGTTTCTTTACGTGACTTGTAAGAGACTGCTATTATTATTTTCCATAAGAAACATGATTTATGGTCAATAATAAATATACTTCATGCGTTGTTGAGATTTATCAAAGGGCAAATGAATGAATGAGCACTGTCGAAGTTCAAAGTCAAAACCAGAGCAATGCATTCGAATATTTTGAGAGGCAAGTGATCCTTCGAATAAAGCTCCACAAATACTAAAATATTACTATTTCTTTGGTTTTCCTTATAAATGATATTAATGATATATAGTAATGATGATGGTAATAACAATAATGATAATAATTATCATTATTATTATTTATAATAACAATAGCAATAGTAATAACAGAAATAATAATTATTACTATGATCATCATTACTATCACTGCTATCACCATAACTTTGGTAATAAAAAATAATAAGTATGAATATGAATAGCTCTTTTTCTAGAATCCGTTTGTATCTTCAAACTCATCAGGCATCAAGATATTCCTATCGATATATATCTACTAACGAAATATAGCAGGAATAGTCGGCGTAATTAATGAATCAACAAAGTACATATGTATTATTTTTTGTTATAATAATTTTCATCACTGTCATTATTATTGTCTTTACTAGTATCATTGCTATTGTTATCATTTTTATTGTATTATCATTTACTATTTATAATGGTCAACATCACCAATATGTGAATAACAACTTTAACAATAAGGATACAGCATGGTAGGAATGTGGAAGTCAATTAAGTAACTTAAGGAAATTATAAACCATAATTCTAGCATGTGATTTGGCATTGAATGTAAGCCATTTAAAGCTCAATTACCATAATAATCATATTTTTTCTTGTACATGTAAACAATCCGATAAGGCATTGGATGTGAGAAGGCTGGTTTTGTTCAAGAGGTACGACACTTTGACTCGATGGGATTTTGTACGCCCGGCAGCGTCGATGCAGGTATAAAACTTTACTACTACTACTACTACTACCTACTACCACCACCACCACCACCCCCACCACCACTCCACCACCACCACCACCACCACCCATCACTACCACCACCACCACACCACCACCAGCATCACCACCACACCACCACCAACCACCCACCACCACCACCACTCACTGCTACCACTACTACACTACTACTATTCCTATTTTCCCTATTATTATTATTGTTGTTGTTATCACTTTCATTATCATTATTATTATTGTTATTGTTATTACTATCATCATCATCATCATCATTATTATTAAGATTTGAAAGTGTATACATATGGAGATTTTACCCACCCACATACCCACACACAGGCTACAATAGTTCCAGTCCCCTCCCACCTCTTCAAGGTACTATCTGACCCGTAACTTCTATGTTTCCATTCAGAGCTAGAGCAAAATACACATCAATTTATAATCAGTTCCATGTGTTTACGTCACGGCGGGGTGGTTGACGTAATGCAATGTGAAAAAATATTTTGCTCGTACCTCCAAATCCAGTCCTGGATTCAGCCTGGTACTGAATTTGAGGCCAAGGGAGAGGGCTTCTTTTTCCAACTGCTCTTGCTGGATAAACGACGTAATTTCGCCTTATGTTTGACTCGTTGAGCTTGATCATCTTGCTGTAGTTGGAGGAAGGTGTTTGCCCTCGAGTTCATTCCGGAGTTTGTAGAGTCGATGTTGTAGGGTCCTACTGGCATCCACAAGGAAGGCGGAGAGCATACTCCTCGCAAGATCAAACTCTGCACCCACTTCTAATGATTTTCTCATATTACCGTCATGTAACATTTCCCAGGCGATCAGCAGATACTTCGGCAATACAGTGAAAATCACCAGCACAACCGGGAAAAAGATACATGTTATAATACGAGACAAAAGCAGCCAGAAAGCAACCCTAACATTGCTGTATTTCGCATACCCTGCAGCAGATGAGATACAGCATACTTTGGTGAAACGGTCCCCGGTTTCAACACCATGAGCAGCGAACATCGAACTGACATCTACCGAACTGGAAAGGGAAAGGAGAAGTAGTCCATGGAGGACTGCACAAACAGAAAGGAAAAAAAATAATGGAAACTGCATAACACAGTGGGACAGATCAAAAATCCAGGTTGGGGCAGATTCAAATAATGATCCACATGTTTCGGCCAGCTATATGTAAATAAAAGTTATCATATTATGTCTTTAATATAAAGCTCATATATCTGAGATATATATATATATATAAAATATATATATATATATATATATATATATATATATATATATATATATATATTATATAGTAATTCACATACATACATATACAGATGCAATAATCTAGCGCCCGCTTCCCTAATTCTGGGGCGTTCTCCTGAAATGATTTCATGATTTGTATTTTGTACGCAAGAAAATCCACAGTCGTCAGGTATTTCGTCAGCTCATGTCTGATATATATATATATATATATATATATATATATATATATATATATATATATATATATATATATATATATATATATACACACATATATATGCACATATGTATATATATTTTACTCTTTTGTGACGCAATAAAATCACTAATTTCTCCTTAGAATAGCTCATACAAGAATAAATCAATAATTGTTCATATCCTTAAATATTAGTAATGTTTGGCATTCTTGTAAAACTCGCAGAGTTGTAAATCTACGGGCCACAACACAACTTTCAATTTACCCTAAAACATCAGTACACACCGTGACCTCATACGGGGAGGTCGTGTGGTGCCTGTGCTCCGGTGCCCTCGTCCCTTACACACAAACCTTGCGTCATATACGAGAAAGTTGTACAAGTAGTTCATGAACATTTGGTGCTCATATAATCCGCAAGTCAGTGACATGACAGTAGTGATGTGATAATAGTTATGCTGAAAGGGGGAATTTGAAATAATTCCTTACCGAGTGCCAAGTACTGCTGTGGTAACCGTTAGAGTTGAGTGCCCCGTTGTCCCGAGCGCTATATATCACCTGTCACGAGGCGGGCGAGCCGGGCGGGCCAGGCGCTGAGATCACCCCCACGATGGGGGAAACCACAATGTAAACACTGAAGGGGAGGACGTGGAGGATAACTGTCCCACCCCTCCCGCGGCTGAAGAATGCGCTTCAGCCTGTAGTTCAGTGGATAGTCCTACTGAATCCATTGCCATGAAAACGGGCATGCGCGGGAATGTGATCCGACTCCCGGGGTGGGCACGCTGAAGGAGGAAGTGACAGCATCAAAATTAGTGAAGTCGGAAAGCAAAGAAAAAAAGAAAGCCAACAATGCGGTAAGACACCACTTGCCCCCAAAGAAGAATTATGCCCGCCTCGCCTTCCCTGAAGGTACAACGAAATCGAAAAAAATGAATGGCTTGCAGGACCTCGGCAACGACCCAACGGCCCTGGGGGGCACCCCCCTCGACCTTGTGCGAGGAGACACTCTCTCCTCACCGTATGTGTATGTCGCTCGCTCGCATCAGAAAAACACTGACGACCTTATTAAAGGATCAATTGGAGGTATCACCTTTTCCCAACTATGTGATGAACCACAAAAACGAGAAAATATGACGATACCTTGAGACACACTACAACAAGGATCTCGATCTTGAAAAGCTTTATGCACTCGATGGATTTTTACAAGGCCATAAGAGTGACAAGGGTGGGCAACCACTAAACCGATCCGCATAATATGGAAAGGAGAGCAGCCACCTCCAAGAAACATACCACTTCTTTGGAAAATACATCCCCGGGCCCAGCCACGTGAGGCCGTGGAGGGCATTCCCTGTGATCTGCTATAACTGCATGGAAGTGGCCATGTAGCTAAGTATTGCAGGGGCAAGGCACGCTGTGCAGCATATGGTGACCAACATACGCTAAGGAGTGCTTCGCAGTGCCCCAGAAGGAAAGAGTACTGCGGGACGCACCAGTCTTTGTCCCATCCTGCTTCAGTTGTGTGGGATGACAGGTGTGACTGCCTGGCACTGGGGTGGCACGGCCCTCCCTGCCCTGTCCCCTCCCCCTCCACCCCCTGAGGTTTACCAGAAACCGACGACGGCCCTCCCAACCCAACCCGCGACCGGGCGTACCGGGAAACGCCCGACCATGCCCTGTGTGACGTCACCACCGCAGAGATTTCCCGCGGCTGCCGGCGAGTGGGGTAAAGAGGCCACCAGCTACGTGACAAGGGTTACGCAGCTGGAGGAGAAGGTGGACAAGATGTTTGTGATCTTCACAGAGGGTATCTGGGGCCCCGCAAAGCTGACTTACTCTCTAAATGAAGACCACGCCCCCTCCCTCCCCAGGCGACAGCCGAGGCACCGTCCCTCACCCTCGGCAGGGGAATCCCCCGCAAATCCTTTGTGACAAAGTGACGTCACGCCAGCTGACCAAGGCGACGTAATGTGCTTGAATTTCAAAAGGGAAAGGGAAAGCTCTGAAAGCTCAAAACAATAACTTAATTAATGAAATAACGACGCTGAGGCAGGGAATGGAAAAAATCAAAATGGGACTGTCATTGTCGGGGATACTAGTGTTACCATTAGTGATAAAAGAACGAACGAGGAAAATCGATGTCAGACCGCCATGCTGTAACCAGAATGGCGTGTCAGCGCTGACAGCACCACAAACAAAATCAGGAACCCTGTGACGTCGAGTCCAGTGACGCAAACCAGCCCCTCAGGTGCATCTGACACAAAAACGGAAGGGACTGTGCTGAGAATGGAACAAAGCGAAGACCAAATGTTTAAAAGGTTAAAAGTATTTTCAGTTTACGACTACCCATCTGTAATGAAACCATAATCATAAAGTTTATATGTTTCTTATGTGAATCTATAATTCGTAATATCAGGGGAATCTAACAGCATCTTTGTACAGGTTGCCTACTAAAATACTATTCATTTATGGATAAACGCACAATCAAATTCGTATCATGGCTGAATGATCTAGAATTTTACATCTGTAATTATAATATTGATGTTATATGCCGCTGCTAAGATGAAAATAGCACGTACACTTAAGGGGTATTATTAATATGTGAATACAACCATGACTGGATTGTTGACATGTGTAAAGGTAACACTGCCACATAAATTATTTTAAAAATCCAAGAACACTGATGTTCAATTTCATCATTTAAAAATCCAGACTGCCTCTGGGTATTTTTCACTGTATAATGTATATGCCAGATACTCTAAATTTCTGGCTAGATCTCTCCCCAATTCTCACAACAAGGCACGTTATGCATGGCGACTTCAATGCAAGGCATCCACACTTTTGGAGACAACCAGCGTAATAGTAAGGGGGAAGAATTCAAGCATTTATCAATAGTAGATCACTGACAGTATATACACAGAAGCAGGACTCATTTCGGAGGTGGGTTGGACTACTTTATTTGGCAAAAATTAGTTCATGGTAATGTCTTACTTCACTGGTACGAGAGTTAGTTAGTGACCACTTTGCAATCCGAAAAAGACTATACTGTGACAGCGACTCAGCCCCAAATCACCTGGCTCAGAAAAATTATCCCACCGGGCCTGGACTACACTTCAAGGCACGGTCTTACTGGTATTTTTTTTTTTTAGGGTAGGTTCATGTTTGAGCTATGAATAACAACTGTTGAAAAATACTCTCAGGTTTTAAATCAAAGTTGTCACTGACTACTATAACACATGGATCTGTTCACAAAAAACTCTCGAAGAAAAAGGAACCCAGGTCTCCCATGCATCGAGGTGGATCAATGATCCTATTCTGGCCAAGGACAAAAACGGGTCAAGGAGCTTGCTAATTGTTTAAAGATAGTAAGACGAGATAATCTTCTGCAATTTTTTAAAAGCCAAAAAGGGAAATTCAGGGGAATTAAAAACTCAGATTCGTAGTAAACACTTGAGCAATTCCGCAAGGGATCAATAGTCAAACTTCTGTGGTTGACATTGGAAAAATTAATAGGCTGACGGGTAAAACTCTCACAAAACCGTGGTTCCAAGTCCACAAGAGCAGGCCTAATATCGCTAGAGCAGTTGACCAGGGGAAATTTTCAGCTAAACTCACTCAAAACAAGGGTAAAGATCAACTCGACAAGTCGAAAAAAGATAGGAACTTTAATATAGCAGTAGCCTGTGCTGCTATTGACCCCTCCGACCTTGCCGAAATAACCGAGTGGGAACTAAGTAATGAGCTTCTGAAAGGTAAGGCAACCACCCCTAGCGAATATGGTATTAAATTAGGCGTCCTTCGTCACATTGCTCAGGTACCAGGCCAAACCCCCTTTTGCTCCTGTATAGACTCAGCCTATCACAAGGATCTCCCAAGCTCTTGGACTAAAGCTTAATCATTCCATACCTAAACCTAATACTGACAAATGCAGGCCCATTTCCTTGACCTCCTGTCTGTGCAAAGTACTTGAGAGATAATACTGAACAGGCTTATGTATCGCATAATTGCTAAGTTATCCCCCCGACTGTATGGATTTCTCCCGGGGTAGCGTCAGCACTGTTTGCAGAATAACAAACACAAACCCAGGCATGCAAACCGTATTTCTTGATCTTAAATCTTCCTTTGATATTGCAAAGAGAGAAAAAATTCTAGAGCAACTAGCTAGTTTTGGTATTCAGGAAAACTGTTAAAATGGATTCAATGATCTATCGAATTGGTCGGTTCAGTTCCCCTTTTAGGGGTATTAAGAGTACTCATACAAAAGTATTTGAAAA
>NC_051397.1:27691720-27694220 GCF_015228065.2 Penaeus monodon
ACATACACATATACCCCTTACACACGCAGTTATATATAATATATATAATATATATATTATATATATTTTATATATATATATATATATATATATATATAATATATATATGTGTGTGTGTGTGTGTGTGTGTGTGTGTGGTGTGTGGTGTGTGTGTGTGTGTGTGTGTGTGTACACATATATACATATATGTACATACCACCACACACAATGTGTGTGTGTGTACACATATAACTTTTATGTACATACCCCACACACACCCTATGTGTGTGTTTGTACGTATATGTGTATGTGTGTGTACGTATGTGTATGTGTGTGTGTGTTTGTGTATGTATGTATGTATGTGTGTACGTTAGTATGTATGTATGTATGTGTGTGTATGTGTGTGTATGTGAGTGTATGTGTATGTGTATGTGTATGTGTATGTGGATGTGGATGTGGATGTGGGGTGTGTGTGTGTGGGGTGTGTTGTGTGTTGTGTCTGTGTTTGGTACATGTGGGGCGTGTGTGTTTGCGTGTGTGCGCTTGTATACATACATACATACGCACATGCATATATATAATATATTATATATATTTATATATATATATAGATAGATATACATATATATAACATAGACATGCCTTATATATTTATGTATATCTATGTGTAAATACTACAAAGATGTACACCACACCACACACACACACACACACACCACACACCACACACCACACCCACACACCACCACACACACACACACCACCCCACACACACAAAACACACACACACACCACATTAATAAATTTTCCACTAAATCTTGTAATTAGTGGTACCCCTTATACACGGGCAAATGCGGTATATATAAAAATTTATATATATATTATATATATTATATATATATAATATATATATATATATATTTTAAATATATTCATCTATATCTATATTTATGTTTATATATATGAATTTTATAATGTATTATATGACATATTAATAAAAATTAATATATATATTATATTATTTATATATATATTAATATATAATATATAGTATATATGTGTGTGTGTGTGTGTGTGGTGTGTGTGTGTACTCTCCACACACACACACACACACAAATAGTATGATATATAATGACATTCTCCTAATAGAAGTAAATATTTGGTTATCTACACAATGGTACCTAACTAAACCATTTTTTTCCCTTTTAAACCCTCTTTGTTGAGCTATAAGTTTTTTCTTTAGCTTGATCAATCCCTTTCATCAACCTTCACTTCACTTATCTTTAACTATTACTTACGTACCTCAAATTCAACCTCAAACTTTTTTCTCCTATACATCAGCCTAAAACTTCACTCATCTTCACATTTTCCTCAACTTCTGCCTTGACTTCACTTATCCTTCTAACATCATCACCCCCCACTACGCTTTCGCTCCCCGCGGGTGTCTAGCTATCGACTACCTGACTGCACCCCTCTCTTATGTAGCTAGAGTGCGATGGAAAGAATGCAGGGAAGGATAAAATTTTGAAAATGAAGGGAGAAGAGTAGAGAATAGAATAATGAAGGGAAATTTAAAAGAAGAGAAAAAGGACAACACATTTAAAAAAAAAACTACGCGGATAAAAACAAAAGTGAAATGAGGGAGTTAAATACTAAGGGCGGTTACTCCCAATGACCAGTCTGGCATTAAACAAATAAATCTTGAATGAATAACCACAGGGACGGAAGCTCCAACGAGAATTTAGGGAAGATTTAAAGTCATTTTGAAATTGCTATATTTCCATTTACCATCTCGTAAGTTTTTTTCATTTCCATTTATATTTTCTTTACCCAAGTATTTCTTTCAGCTATTGATGTCAAAATGAACATTATCTTTATCATTATAATTAGAATTGTTATTGACATTACTGTTATTATTATATCATCATCATCGTAATACCCATAATCATAATCATTTTCAAGATAATTTTTGTCGTTGTTGGTATTGTTTTCACGAATATAATTTGTATAATATCATTATTGATATGTTTTTGATAATAACAGTGGTAATTATAAAAAGCATTAATGATAATGCTAATAAATATAATAATGATAATGATAGTGATGATATGAATTATAATAATTGTAATAATAATAGTAAAGATGATAAAAACGGTAATATGATAGTAATAATGTATTTATAACAATGTTTATAACAACAATAACGATGATGATTATGAAAGTAATGATAATACTAATAATGATAATGATAATAATGTTAATAATGACGATGGTAATGGCAGAGGTAATAACCATAATAAGTATGATAATAGTATGAGTAAATATTACTATCATTATTATCTATACTATTATTGTTATTAATAATGATAATGATAATAAAGTATTAATAATAATGATTATACCAACAGCACTAATGATAACGAAGATGAAAGTAATAATGATAATAATAATAAAAATAATAATGATAAGGGTATTGATGACGATGATGATAATAATAATAATAATAATAATAATAATAATA
>NC_051397.1:27706720-27711720 GCF_015228065.2 Penaeus monodon
TTGTTTGGGGGGGTTTTTTTTTTTTTATTGGGTTTTTTTTTTTTTTTTAAAATTTTATTATAAAATAAGTAATTTTTTTTAAAAATTTTAAATATTTTAAAAATTTTAAATTTTTATTTTTTTTTTTCAAAAAAAAAAAAATTTTGGAAAAAAAAAGGGTTTTTTTTTTTAAAATTTTTAAAATTTTTCCCTAACCCAAATTTTAAACTTAAAAAAAAATAAAAACATTTTTTAAAAACAAAAACCGATAAATTTTTTTAAAAAAATTTTTTTAAAATTTTAAAATTTTTTATAAAATTATTTTTATATAAAAATTTTTTTTATTTTTAAAAAAATAATAAATTTTAAAAAAAAAATTTAAATTTTTCCCTTTTTAAAAATAAAGGGGGGAAAAAAGTCCCGAAATTTATTATCACCCCCCCTTTTTTTTTTTTAAAAAAAATTTTCTTCTAAAAATTTTTTAAAAAAATCCAAAAATTTTTATAAAAAAGGGGAAAAACTTTAAAATTTTTAATTTGGGTTTTTTTCCCATTTAATTTTTTGTTTTCTTAAAAAAATTAAAACGGGTCCCTTTTATCCCCCTTCCCTTTAAAATTTTTTTCCTTCCATGTTAAAAAAAAAACTTTCCCCCAAAAAAAAAAACCAAAAACCCCCCCCAAAAAACCCCAAAAAACCCCCACCAAACCCACCAAAAACAAAAAAAAAAAAACCGGGAAAAAACCCCCCAAAAAAGTAAAAAAATATAAAAATAAATATAATAAAGAAGGTTTTTATTAAAAATTTAAAATTTAAAATAAAAAAAACCAAAAAAAAAACCCAAAAAAAAAAAAGTTTAAAATAATAAAAAAAATTTTAAAATTTAAAAACAAATTTTAAAAATATTTTAAATTTTTTAATAAATTTTAATAAAAAAAATTTTATTTTTATTAAAATAAATTTAAAATTGTTTTTTTTGTTTGGGGGTGGTGGGGGGGGGGGAAAAAAAAAAAAAAAAAACACAAAAACAAAAAAAAAAAAATAAAAAAAAACAAAATAAAAAAAAAAATAAAAAAAAAAAAAAAATAATAAAAAAAAAAAATAAAAAAAAAAAAAAAAAATAAAATAAAAAAAAAAAAAATATAAAAAGGTTTTTTTTATTATAATTTTTTTTATTTTTTAAAAAAAAATAAAAATTTTTAATTAAATTTTAATAAAAAAAAAAACATATTGGTTAAATAGTTATTCAAAAAAATTTGGGGGGAAAAAAAATAAAAAAAATATAATTTCAAAAAAAATAAAATAAAAAAATTAAAAAAATAAAAAAATTTAAGAAAAGAAATTAAAAATTTTAAAAAAAAAATAAAAAAAAAAATTTTTAATTTTAAAAATTTTTATTTAAAAATTTTTAAAATTAAAAATTTAAAAGAAAATTTTTGAGGGGGGGTTTTTTTTTTTTTTTGGGGGGGGGTTAAAAGGGGGGTTTTTTAGGGGGAAAATTTTTTTTGGGGGGGTTTTTTTTTTAAAAATTTTTTTCTTTTTTTTTTTTTTTTTTTTTTTTTTTTTTTTTTTTTTTTTTTTTTTTTTTTTTTTTTTTTAAAAAAAAAAAAAAAAAAAAAAAAAAAAAAAAAAAAAAAAAAAAAAAAAAAAAAAAAAAAAAAAAAAAAAAAAAAAAAAAAAAAAAAAAAACTTTAAATTTTTGATGTTATTATAATAATATAAAATATATTATAATTATATATATTATATATCATTATATATATATTATAATGTAAAAATATATATATATTATATATATATATATATTATTATATATAATTTAATATTTATATTGTTTCTGGTTATTATTTTTTTTTTTATTATTTATATTATTTTATATATTATTATTATTTATATATTTATATTATATATAAATTATTTTATTATATTATTATTATTATATATAAATATTTAATTTTATTTTTTTTTATTTATAATAAATATATTATATATAAAAATTTTAATTATATACTATCCCCATATTTCCCATTATAATTTTACCTATATCATATATATATATATATATTATATATATACCTTATATATATCACTTACCTTTAAATTAACATATATATATACCCAAACAAAAAAAACAAAAAAAAAAATAATATATATAAATATCATAAAATAAACTACTATATTATAATATATAAATTAAATATATATATATATATATATATATATATATATATATTATATATATATATATATATATACTATAATATATATATAAAATAATTTATATATAAAAATATAAAATATATTTGTCAGTATGATGTAAATCTAAAACAAACAATATATACCCTTAAATAAAATAATCAAAATAACTCATTAATATCAATCACAAAAAAAAACCCCAAAAAAACCCAAAATTTTATTTATTTATTATATTATAATTTAAAATTATTATATATATATATTTATATTATATATTACCCCTTTTTAAATTTTCTTTTTCTTTTATAATTATTTTAATTTAATATTAATTAATTTTAATATATAAAAAAAAACTAAATTTTATAAAAAAAAAAGGGGGGGGGGGGGGGGTTGGTTTTTTTTTTTTTTTTTAAAAAAAAAAAAAAATATAAAAAAAAAAATAAAAAAAAAAAAAAAAGAAAAAGGAAGAAAGAAAAAAAATTTTTTGAAAAAAAAAAAAAAAATAAAAAATTTTAAAAAAAAATTATAAAAAATTAAAAAATTAAAATTTAAAAATAAATTTTTTTTAAATATAATTATATTTTAAAAGGGAAAAAATATAAATTAAAAAATTAAAAAAAAAAAACCCAAAAACCCCCCCCACCAAAACCCAAAATTTTTTTAAAAATTTATTTAAATTTATTTTATAAAATTAAATAAATTAAAAATTTAAAATAAAATTTTTTAAAAAAAAAATTAATATTTATATTAAATTAGAATAGAATCTAAATAGAATATATAAATTATATATAAACAAAATATAATATATATATTATATAGTGTAAAACAGATAAGGGTATATAAAAAAATAAATAATATACATTAATAAATATATTATATATATATACATTAATTATAATATAATAAAATAATATTAAAAATAATATAATATAGAAATATATATAGGGTGTGTGTTGTGTGTGTGGGGTGGGCGTGGATTTGGGGGGTATTTTTGTGTGGGGTGTGTGGGGGGGGGGGGGGGTGTTGTAGATATAATAAATATAATAATATAAAAGTAAGAATAAATAGTAAAAAATATAATATAAATAATAAATATAATATTATAAATATATAAATAAGATATATGTGTATATAAGGAAAATTTTTATTATTGATTTATTGGAAAAAAAGGGGGAATTTCGTCGGGTTTTTTTTTTTGGGGTTTTTTTTCTTTTTTTTTTTTTTCCAATTAACCCTAACCCTATATTTTTTTTTTTTTTTTTTTTTTTATTTTCTTTTTTTCTTATAAACAAAAATAAAAAAAAAAAAAAAAAAAAAAAAAAACAAAAAAAAAAATAACAAATAAAAATTTTTATAAAAAAATTTAAAAATTTTTTTTTATTTTATATATAATTATATATAAAAAAATAAAAAATATATATAAATTAATTATATTAAAAATTTTTTAATAAAAATTTAAATATATTTTTTTTTTTTTTTTTTTTTTTTATTTTTTTAAATTTTTTTTTTTTTTTTTATTAATTTATATATTATATATAATAAAAAAAAAAAAAAAACAAAAAAAAAAAAATATATATTATATATTATATCATAATATATATATATAGAGGGGGACTCGAACCCTCGAACTCAGATTGCCCTCGGGCAGTTTGATCGAGCTCCTTTATATATATATAATTATATAAAATATAATATATAAAATATATAAATTTTAAAATATATATAAATTTATTATTAAAAATATATTATATTAAGGGTTTGTGGTGGTGGGGTTGTGTGGGGGTGTGTGTGTGTGGGGGTGTGTGGTGTGGTTGTGGGGTGTGTTAGGGGGTGTGGTGTTGGTGGGTGGGGGTGTGTGGGGGGGTGCATTTTAAATCAATATTGTAAATAAATACATACAACCACCAAAAACAACACCCACACACCCAAAACCCAAAACACACACACCCACACCACACACCACACACACACCCCACACACCACACCCACACACACACACACCCCAAAAACCCACACACAAACCACACACACAACCCAACACAACAACCCCCACACACACACACCACACCACAAAAAATTAAAAAATTTTATATATATAATATAAATAAATATTAATATATATATATATATTCTAAAAATAATTATATTTATATAAAATTTAAAATATTATTTTTTATATAAAATATATAATATATATTTTAAAAATATAAAAAATAAAATTATTAAATTATTATTATAAAAGGGCCCGGGGCCCCGAATGGTTAAGGGCGTCGGGCTCAAAATGGGCACGACGGCCCCAAATTATTCGGGGTTTTTGAGTTTACCGGGCCCCGGGGCCGTTGTTTTCCCCTTTGGCAAGGAACTTCAATATGCCTACCTAGCCCTGGGGGGCCAAAACCAAACCCAAATCATGTGGTCCCAAGCCCGGATAAAAATAGAGGAAGATTACCCAAAAAAGGGTAACACCACACTCTCCCTGGAAAGGGGCGGGGACCCCACCACGTACTCACTCCAAAAGCATAACAAGGAAAACTCAATTAAATACATGTTTGACCACGGCGGGGCCCCCCCTTTTACATGAACCTACCGTTAAAAAAAAAAAAAAAAAAAAACATAATAATAAATATATATATTTAAAAAAAATATATATATATATATATATATATACAATAATATGTTTGGGTTGTGGTTGTGGGGGTGTTTGTTGGTGTGTGGTGTGGGGGGTGTTGTGGGTGGGGTGTTTTTTGCGCGTGTTGGTTTGGTGTTTGTGTGTGTGTTTTTGTGTGTTGTGTGTTTTGGGGGTGTGTGGGTTGGGTGGTGGGGTTTTT
>NC_051397.1:27714220-27721597 GCF_015228065.2 Penaeus monodon
GGGTATTTTTTATATATGTGTGTGTGTTTTAGTGTGTGTGTGTGTGTGTGTGTGTGTTGTGTTTTGGTGGTCTAAATAACTATGTGCATACAATATATATATTATATAATTATTATATATTATTATATCTATTATATCTATATATTATATATATATATATATATATATATATATATAAAAATTTATACCATATAATATAGTATATATATTTATTTTCCTTTATCCTTGTGTATTATTTTGTATATATATTATATATATAATAAATATAATATATATATATCATAATTTTATATCTATCTAAATGCAACCACACCACACACTACACATCACACACAACACATACCTCACACACTACCACACACACATAACAAAACCCCAAACACCACACACACACACATACACATACACCATACAACACCCACACACAACACACACACCACCCCCAACACACCCCAAACACACAACACACACACAACATATATATAATAATATAATATATTATATATATAATATATATTCATCATTATCATATATATATATATTAT
This sequence comes from Penaeus monodon, assembly GCF_015228065.2. NCBI lineage: Eukaryota > Metazoa > Arthropoda > Malacostraca > Decapoda > Penaeidae > Penaeus > Penaeus monodon. The sequence goes on from NC_051397.1 coordinate 27,714,766, forward strand.
ATTATATATATACTAATATATTTTATATGTTTGTATATACTATTATATATATATTTATATATATATTATATATAATATATCTATATATTATATATCTCTATATTTTATATTGTGTGTGTGTGTGTTGTGGTGTTTGTGGTGTTGTGTGTGTGGGTGGTGGTGGTGGGTGGTGTGTGTTTTGTGCGGGTGTTTGTATTTATGTTTGTGTGTGTGTGTGTGGTGTTGTTTGTGTGTGGGTGTGTGTGTGTTGTGGGGGTGTGTGTGTTTGCTTGTTTGTGTGTGTGTGTTTTGTGTGTGTGTGTGGTGTGTGTGTGTGTTTGTGTGTGTGTGGGTGTGTGTATGTGTGTGTGGGGTGTGGTGTGTGTGTTTGGAACACAAACAGAATCATTTATGTGACCACTGAAAATCCCCCATTAAGGTTTATCACAAAAATTTTAAAGTAAATATAGTTATTTCAATCCAGATAATAATACTGTCAACACATTCCCCCCAAACAAACATATTCATGTACACAGCCATAACATGAGAAAAGAAGGTAAAGAAGAAGAAAAATAAGAAAAAAAGGAGAAAAAGAAAGAAAAGAAAATAATAAGAAAAAAAATGAAAAAAAAAAGTAAAGAAAAGATGAAGAAGAAAAAAAATAGTAACAATGCAAACAGGGGAATTATATTGTTTCTCACGGCCATCCAACCTTTCAGATATTTTATTTTGTTCCAAATATTACTAGTGTAGCATTTATTCGGAAATGAGAAAATTATTCGTCTCCTACATTATATTTCTTAAAAAAAAAATTGATTTTTTTCTATTTCATATTATGTACGATGAAAGGAAATGCACGATAACAGCAAAAAGTACAAAAATAAATATCTTTAAAATGTTTGCAATTATTCGTATGCAACTCTACGGGGCAAATGCCACGTTTCAAATATAGAACAAGACAATATACACCTCCGTTATTCCGTCCGTCGTTCGTAAATGAACACAAGTGGAAATATTGTGAGCCTAACGACGTACAATTTTAATCGTAAAAAACGTAACAGAAAAATTGGAGATTCCTATCAGTCACGTACATTTTTTGTTTTCTTCGTCACTTAACACTAGCTTAGCCCACTATCGTTAAAGCTCCAAATCGTGTGTTTCGTGCAGTTTCAAGTGAATCGCAAAATCTTCACGCAAAGTAGGTTCGTATTTCATGGATAACTAGTCCATGTTCAAATTTTTAACTGTATATTTTAATGGTTTAAAATAATAATCATGTTAAATAATAATAATAATAATAATGAAATAATAATAATAATAATAATGATGATGATAATAATAATAATAATAATAATAATAATAATAATAGTAAATAAATAGATAATAAATCATAAATAAAAGATAGAGAGACGGGTGTATATTTTTAGATATACATATTGCTGATATCTACCAGCGTCATCCAATATATATCAGGCACGAATCTATTGAACCATGCAGTAGTTTTTCACTGAACATTAAAATATAACACATGATCACTAACGACTTTATTGCCGTCCGCCGTGTCCGAAAACTGTGCATGAAACTGGCTTTTAAAGATTGTGGCATCACCATTATAATTATAATTTTAGAGGAGCGAGAAAATTGTAAGCTCTTTATTGTGATTTTCTTTTTCATATCGGCATCTACCATTTATGATTAACTACGCAATGTTATGCGGAGACTGTTGCCTTCGGCCATACCAACTCTTGCCTTCGGCCATACCAACTCTTGCCTTCGGCCACCACTCTGCTTCGCCATACCAACTCTGCTCGGCCATACCAACTCTGCTTGCCCATACCAACCGGCTTCTCAGTGAACTTTCAACCGCACAGGCCTACACTTTCTTGAATACCGGGAAGTTACAGACTTACGCTGGGGGGTACACATAGGTACAATATTCAGCGTATGACTGTTTAGAGAAATATAACGTCATTTACTAATTGATTGGCTATGGGCTTCCTTGTTTATTATCTATAAATAAGATTACTAAGTAATAGTTACCGTTTGTTGACATTTCTTATGTGGAAAAATGTAGATGCTTCTTTTATAAAATTTCATTTCGAGTATACACATGTTCCCCATATCCTGCGCACATTGATTACTGGTATTCTATATAGATATTGTTATTCATAGTAATCTACCAAGTTACTTTATATGTAGTACTATAATTTATCTACCATGTTTACAGTTGGAACATTGCACCTTCAAACAAAGATGTAATACCGCGGATACAGTTTCAGTAAATTCCTACCTTATTCCGCGTCGCTCGTATCAGAGATGTCTGCCTCATTAAGCGGGTCCAGGGCAATTACAAATCTGTTTCTGATTCTCCTTCCTTCCCACTCCCTCTCTCTTCCCTTCCCTCTCCTCTCTTCTTCCCTTTTCTCCTCTCCTCTCCTCTCCTCTCTTCTTCTCTCCTCTCCTCTCCTCTCCTCTCCCTCTCTCCCTCTCTCTCTTTCTCTCTCGTCTCTCTCTCTCTCTCTCTCCTCTTTCTCTCTCTCTCTCTCTCTCTCTCTCTCTCTCTCTCTCTCTCTCTCTCTCTCTCTCTCTCAACTACCCAAAAAGTGTACATTTACAAATCTTACATCTAACCCAATAGCTATCAAGAACACTTGAGTATCATGTTAAATATTTTCGTTCTCTCGCATCCCATTCTTTATATCAGACCTGCTCGTCACCAAAAATGGGACGAATATATGATCACAAGGGAGGAAATCTTAATTATACCGACTATGATTTTAACTATAAATGGTGATAGTTTACTTATACTGACATTACTGAAGATTACCTGTTACGCATACGGTAACAAGTGATCTTTTAAAAGCTACTCCATCCCTGTGATCATGTGTCGTGACAAAGCAGTAACTCGCATGTACATTACCTTATAACGTTTTAAAATTCCATCGCTACCCTTTTGCCTCATGCTGGCCATCATTTGTGAAATGGCCATCGCTTTACGCAATTATTTGTTTACATTTCGTGAGGTATCGGTTTTTTTTTAATTTGGTTTTTTTGAAATGTTTGCTTTTATAAACAACGAAATGAAAAGTACCCTTTTTGGGTTAGTCTGTGCATTACATGCAATTTTACTTTACACTGCAGGCTGTGTGAAACTGAAACATATCGCAGAGTATAATCCCGAATGTGCGTCCACGCCGCAATATACGAGTACACAAGCACACCCACACACACAAAAACCAAACAAAACCCCACCCACACACCACACAACACACACACAACACACACACACACACACACACACACACACAAAAATACGTAGCAGACGGGTGGTACCTTCACACCCCCGCCCCAAAAAAGGGCCCCTTTTCCCTTGGGCAGATACCGCCGGCTTTTCTTTCGCCAGGAAAAATAAAAATCTCCCTCAAAGGGAACCGCCGCAAAAAAGGACACGTTCGAAGCAGTGGGGGGAAAAGGACAGGAACAGGCCAAGCCACAAGGTTCCAGCCCCACCCCTCGCCTCGCCCCAGGGATACGGGGGTATCTTGGGGTCCCCCTTTTTCCCTTCTTCAAGATGAAACCCCTTTCACTGACCCTCCCAAGCCATCTCTCGTGTCGTAAACTTTTGGTGCAGCGGTGCTTTAACCTCCGGTCGCTCAATTCTATGGAGGGGTGTCAAGAACCTAAAAACGCCAACGCTAATCCCTCCCGCCACGCCCCCTGCGACGCCTTTTGCCGTCCCCCCATTACCAAAACCCCTACCCTCGAAGTGCATCCTCCCCTCCTAACGACCACTGCACCAACTCTCTGACCCACCCAGTCTTTTTCCTGTTGTGCGCAGCACCCTGAAAACCCAAAATCTCCCCCTCGGAAAATCCCGCGAACCCTCGTCAGTAACCCCATAAAATCACAATTCTACTTCCCACCCCCATATTCTCGTTATATTAAAAGAAAAGTACCTATTAGTGCCAGATAACTTTCCCCCCCAATACCCCCCCACCCCTTGCAAAAATTGCCTTCTTTAAAATTTTAAAGTACATGCTATCACGAACAACACAATAAATCTTACACACGTTGTTAAACATTTTTTTAAAACAAAAACAAAGTACACACAAAGATAAAAACCTAAGCGAAACACACCCTAAACTCACATTTCCCTTCCCTTGCTTAACCATCCTGAAAATTGATACATTTGCTTTTAGTATTTTTGTTTTTAATTTTTTGTCCTCACTCGCGTTTAAAAAATTTTATTTACCCAAGAAAAAATTTATTATTTTCGATTTAATTATTATTGTTAGTTCGGTTGTTCTCATCTTTTTTCAGAATTAATGAAAACTATCTATTTTTTTTAAGATGGTATGCCCATTTGTAATTTCTTCTTTCTTGCGCCCCTTGTTAATTCTGGTATTTAGAAGTTTTATTTTTTTATATATTATTTCTTCCCCTTTTTCGGGTTACTTTGGGCTATTCATCATAATTTGATACCTGACACCTCTTATCTACCCCCTCCCCGTTACCGGAACCTCTAAGATTATGAATTTTATAAATGCCCTTATAAAAAAACTGAACCCGAACGCTTTCATGCGTTTCTGCAGTTCGATATCTTTCCCCAGAATGTGGAAGTATGCTTCTTTAGTCAGGGGGTTTGGGGGGAAATATCGAGGCACATGTGTTTGAAATCTATTTGCCCCAAAATGGAATCTAAAAACCAAATTTAATTTTCTTCTTCATATGATATCGGGGCAAACCAATTAATTAAAAACCCTTTTCTTACTGTTTCCCTTCTTTGACAAATGTTCATTTCTTTTATTTTTTTTGCAACTTTAAGGTGATTGGCATAATATCCCCCTCCAGCCCTTTTTACTGGCCTGGGTCACTTAATTCAGTTCGAGACGATGTAACCCCCCGAACGAAGTTGCCCCAATCGAAATTCCACCCACCCGTACCCTGGATGGGCGACCCTAGCGACCCTCGGGTTACAGGAACTATCCCTAGTACCCAACAGAAACCCCTACTGCAGTGTTTCAAGCGTTGCAGAGGTTTTTGGGACAGTGCGCGGGGCCCGAACGATGTCAAAAAAACTAGAAAAAACCGGGGATGGTATATTTCACACCTCCTCCTAGCAGGGGCTAATACCCCCCGGCTTTTTTTTCGCCGGGAAAAAAATCCCCCCTTGGGGAAACCCCATAAAAGGACACTTTCGTAAAACAGTGGGGGAAGAGAAACGGAGACGGGCCCAAACCCCCAACGGGTTCCCCCCACCCCCTCGTCCTCGACCCAGGGAAGGGGGGTTTTTTGGGGGGTCTCACTTTCCCCTTTAACAATAAAGCAAAGTAAACCCCTTTTAATTGACCCTCCAAGCCCATTCTCGTAGGGGGGCCAAATTGGTGACAGCGGCCCCCCCAACCTTTGTGTCGTCTCCCCAAAAAACCGGCAATATATTAAAAATATATATATTATTTTTAATTATATAAAAAATTAATATATAATTTAAATATAAATAAAAAACATAATATATATATATAATATAAAAATAATATTATATAATTTATAATATATATAAATATAATTTTAAATTATATAATAATATTTAATAATATAAATATTTATAATATATATATATATATTAAAATATAATTAAAAATAATATTATTAATAAATTTCGTTGTTTTGTATAAAATGAAAATTTTAAAATTTCCAAAATATATATATAATTAATATATATATATATTATTAAATATATATATATATTATTTTATATATATTTGTTTAACATACATTATATGTTTTTATGTATATATATACAAATATAAATAATAAAATATACACATTTTCTTTGGGGTTGGGGTGGGGGGGCCCCATGGAAGTGTTATCCGAAAAAGGAACCCTTTTTAATTTCTCCCCACAAAGGAACCTTTAAACATCAATTTATATGATTAAAAAAATATAATTTTTTAAGTGTTCATATGCCGATAGACGAAACATAAAAATTTTTGGGAAAAAAAAAACCACAACAAAAGTATAAAAATTTTCAGAAAAATTTACCATTTCTTTCACTTCGAAAAGTCTTTGAGGAAAAAGCTGAGAAACGTTTTTTTGGTTTAATTGATTTTCTCATCTTGAAAATAATCAACATACTGAAGCTGAAACACATATACTGAAGCCAAATCAATATATTGAACCGAAAACATAACTGTACCCAATCATAGGATAACTAGCCAAAGCTCAAAATCAAACAGTTCAGTCGGTGAATGAAACAGAAAAAAATACCCCGGGGAATCATTGCATGGCGACACCCCCACACCGCCCCTTTTTTGGGAAAGGGAACCCGCCAGTCTCCGACTTTAGGGGGTCGGTTTGTGGGACAGACGAATTTTTTCCTTTTGCAAGGGATTTTGATTTGTTTCCTCGCTGTTGTGTCGAGATGCGCTTCATTTTGTATGAAAAAACCGATTGTAAAGTAAGGTATTGTCTCACATTTTCAACGTAATGGAGTGATCTCAAAATACATCCAGTCCCAATGGTTTTCATGCTCCCGACGTTCTCCCTCTTTTTTTTTTTCAAACTCAAACTCTTTTTTTCCCTTTATTTAAACTCTCTCCTTCTTTTTTTTTTTGTACATCAAAACAAAATAGTTTTTAAAAATGGAAGTTGATATGGTACAAGAGTTTAAAATTTTTTATTTTTTATCCCGACAACAAAAATACGTGCCTGGCTTGGCATGATACGAGACATTAAATTTCAATGTCGTCCAAGTAAACTTGGGACTTTTACGTGTGGCCTCTGCCCCACTCTCTCTCCCCTGGCCTGCCCTTTTCGTCGGATTAAAATCTATCAATAAAAAAAGCGAAAATAA
>NC_051397.1:27721697-27758408 GCF_015228065.2 Penaeus monodon
TCAATTGTTAAGGGTAAAGTTGAATCTGTTTGTTTTTCCATCCAAAAAACCGGTTCGGGAAATAAGTAAGTATAAGTCACCCAGAACTGTGTTCCTGAAAAAAGTTTAAGATTTTTTTGATTCGATTTCTTAATATGAACGATGAAAGAAATGGGTTATAACAACACGAACTAGCTTTTATTATCAAAAAAAAATGTTAGCAATACTTCCCATTTAACTCTACGGATCGAGATCCATCTTTAAACAAGATGGTTATTGCCAGAATACGTTTAGGTTACGAATGAAACTGGCAACTGCACGGTGCAAGAAGTGCAGATGAATCTGGGTTAACTGTAACGAAAAACAAACAACGCTTGAGCACTAATCCCCCGGAATGTCACGTGATACAGCCCTTCAACCATCTAACATGAGGTATAAAGAACTATGTGAATTTTCATTTCATCTGATACATTTGGAAGATATACTTGTTACTATACCCTAAATTTACTGTGTAATAACTACCGTAAACAAATAACAGGGGTTTATTTAAACACAGTGCCAAAGCATATGAAAAATATTTTTTGTATGATGTATGATTTCTATTTCTATTTTACCTTTTGTAAAATTTTAAGTAGTTACAGACTACTGTACTATGTCAGGTATATGTAAAACTGTAATCATGATTGCTTACGCCTGAGCAGATAGCCAGGTTGGTAAATAAACTTATTTAAACTTATAAGCTGTAACGTCGAATCTAAGTGTAAACTGTGTAATGAAGAATACATGCGAACGCTTGTACTTTATATCTCGAGTGCCTTTTCAGACCTCCTAGCATGAGGTACGGAGAACTATGAAACTAATTCCCATATCATCTGATATTTTAGAAGATATACTTATGGTGTATCTAAATTTGGAATGTATATCACATGACTGCTTTCCCAAATGTTTGCAATGCCTTTTTTCCAGCCCAAGCTGTACGCCGGCGTGGCAGACGAAGTTGATAAAGGACTGTGTAATTATTCCTGTCCCTTCAACTAATATAGTACTTATCACAATAACGCTATAGCCTAAATTCAAATGTAATACTATTATATTCAAATGACCAATGCCTGTGCAGTTGGTCAGGGTGGTAATAAAGGACTAAACTAAAAAAAAATTTTATTTTGTTAGAAGTGGTCGATCATTAACTAATAATGCATGAATATAGGAAAACTAACGATGCATTTTTCAATCCGAAACACTACGCAACGTAAATCGTCGAGCCCGATTGTCGTTCACGTACATATAATTTTCCTCCGTCTAAATATAAAGTAAAATTAAAAGCAAAAACATCAATAAATTTTCTTTTTTAGATTCATTAACCCTAAACAAACATTCCCACCCGTTTTTGTCACAAGTGGGGGTCGGTGCTGCTTCCAACTAATCCCAAATTATTTACAGAAAACAAAAAAAAAAAAATACAGGGTAACTAAATAAAGTTACGGGTTTTCTACGCCACATAAAATATTTTTTTTTTACGTTTTTGGAAATTATCCATTCTCAATCCAGCCTCATGTTGATAATTAATATGAAATTGCTTAGACATTTTGGCTTCGTCAGAGCATCGAAAGGCTATAGAAATATACAATACATTGATGGCGCACGGAAGACGATCGCATTTTCCTTTTTTTTTACTTGCTTATATTATATTGTCAAACTATTATGTTTTCGAAATTGTAACAAGTAAAAATTTAAATCAAAATCTATAACACTTTTATTGCATGATTCCCGGACGACTTACTTTTTACCGGTTTTCTTGCGCATTTTTTGCCGTTCGCTGTGGACGTGATCCAAAACGATCTGAACTGGCATTTATTCTTTGTCGCACCCACCTTTATAAGGTTAATTATTACAATTCTAGGAGACTATGGCCATTTTAATTAATTAAATCATGCCGCCTTCTTACCATTCCTCCCGTAAACTCGTCCCCCTTTTGCGACAAAACAGTTTTTAAAGTCGGTTCGCGATACACGGCTATAAAATAACGATAAATCTTGTGTCTGTGCTTTCGCTTAACGCGGTGCACGTCATTTGGAGTCAACTTTGCCTGTATTTTCTTAAGAAACTAACTTTGGGCCATACCAACCGGCTTCTTACACTAAATCTTTTAACCTCACAGACCTTCACTATTTTCAACACCGGCACGCTACAACTGAGCTTTCCTTTGAGGAACGCATAATTAGCCATAGTTTCGGTTATGGTTGGTCAGAGAAATATGACGTCATTTTCTGACCCGTCAGTATGATTTGGTAAAATATATTAAAAAGGACGAGCGTTCAGCACTCCTACGGCTGCATCTACAGGAGCACATGATTTTTTTTTTTTTTTTGGTCTCTCTTCAAACCCGCCAAACAACCGTCCACTTGCTTTAATGATTCTACCTCGTTAATTATTTGCGACGCACGAGCAAATCTCGTTTTTTCCGAAAGATTACCCGCCGCACCTCCTGTTTGGCTTTTAACTTTGAAATCAATTTCTCCTGTCACTTCAGAGCAAAAGCTCCCCGTCAACACTAGTAAGCAAGTTTAGAATTTAAGAAAGATGGTGATCGCCTTAAGTTCCAGCATTTTTTTACAGGGGGGATCGCCTTTGGTTCCAGCATTTTTGGAATCATGGATTTACGAAAATCAAGTTTTTCGATGGTGACTGTGGGCCCTTGAAGGAAGTTGTCGCGTAATTCGGGTTATTGAGTAAAACGCTCCTGCGCCCCTTAAGTTTCGGCGATTTTTTTTTCCACCGCCCGCAATACCACAGGTGATGTTCTCTCAGTATTTGGGATGGCAAATTACAAAGTGGACCCGTCCCTAATAGCGGTGGGGTAATAACTCCGTGGTTTTCCTTAGGAACCGTCCAATGAGTTTTTGGTCCTTCTTTAAAGAAATTCCTTTATAAAGTTCTAAAAATTTTCCGAGCACAAAAGCTCGCACTTCCCCTCCATTTTGCACTGTTTTTATTGGTATACACTTACCCACGAGGTAGTAGGGGTAATTCAATGTCAAATAGTAAGGGTCTCGCCACTTGTAGCCGTTGCACAATTCCGGCGTTTGCTGGGGGTTTTAAAAAAGTGGTCCCTCTACCTGCCACTACAGAACCTTTTAGGAGTGACTGTGCTAATTATGCACCTCTGGACCAGCCATACTGTACATTAAATTGTGACCATATTTTTTGTGTGTGTTTTGTGGTTGGTGTGTTGTGGGTGTTGTGTTGTGTGTGTGTGTGTGTGTGTGTGTGTGTGTGTGTGTGTGTGGTGTGTGTGTGGTTTGTTTTTTTGTGGGTTGTGTGTTGTGTGTTGTTTGTGTGGTGTGGGCGCGCGCGTATGGGGTGAGTGCGTGTGCGTGTGTCCAGTTCTTATCAGGGGATACATTTGCGCCAATAATGGATGATGTTTAAAAAATTTTAGGCAAATTATTTACAAAATATATCCTCTCTCTGGTCTGCGCATGCCATCATTACGACCTGAACCCTCAGCCACGCAATACTCCCGGCCGGTGAAGCCATAGCTGTTTTTATTTACGTAATGCCTAATCCTTCCCCTCTCTCCAAACTCCTAAACAAACCCAAGACCGTGAAAGTTCACAATTTGTCCTTGTTTTTTTTACATATAGTATCTTAAATTTTTAAATTATAATAAGGCTATCTCTATTGTTATATATATATATATATATAAATATATATATATAATATATATATATATATATATAAAATATATATATATTTTATATATATATATATATAATATAAAAATTTTTGGATGCTGAACTTTCTCCTAAGACGCACAGAAGGATGAAACGAGCAGTGAAGTGGGCGTCACCCTAAAGACGACGATTTTGTGATCACAATGGTGGATTTTAACCATGAACGGCGATACTTTACTTATAAAAAATATTGTTGAAACTTACCTGTTACCCTCATGGCAGCATGTGACTAGTTTAAAAGTACTTCATCGCTGCGACCGTGCCTAGTTACAAATCTGTCCCGCATGTGCATTACCTTATGACGTTTTAAAACTCCCGCACTACCCTTGTGCCTGCCTGCCGTCGCGTGAATAATGGCGATCGCTTTGCGCAGTTCTTTATTTACGTTTATAGATATCGGATGCCGACTTTTATAATAATGAACATATTGCACATGTCACATAACTTTTCTTATTATCAACTTACGAAGGTAATACCATAGATGAAAAGTGTCTTATTTTCGTTCATTCCGTTCATTACATGCACATTTTATCTTGTAAAACATGGCCGTGTGAAACTGAAACTATTCCGTCATTTAATACTTCCATTTTCCTAACGAGGAATGTCTCTGCTCTATTTTACCTTGCACAGGTTATTCTATCTTAAAAAGATAACGATTTCAGATAATTTTATTATTACTATTATTGCAAATATCAAGTATTTCTTTTATTTCATACTGTAACTCTTCATTTGACCTTTCAATGATTATTTAAAACATATTTCACAATGAAACGCATTTGAAAATTGAATAACATTATACAAAAAAAAGTATGCACAAAAGAGTCCAACAAACCATATATCAATATGACACAACAAACAGCATTGTTAGATGGGTGATAAATAATTGTTTGGTTTATTTAAGTGACTTGTAAGAGACTGCTATTATTATTTTCCATAAGAAACATGATTTACGGTGAATAATAAATATACTTCATGCGTTGTTGAGATTTATCAAAGGGCAAATGAATGAATGAGCACTGTCGAAGTTCAAAGTCAAAACCAGAGCAATGCATTCGAATATTTTGAGAGGCAAGTGATCCTTCGAATAAAGCTCCACAAATACTAAAATATTACTATTTCTTTGGTTTTCCTTATAAATGATATTAATGATATATAGTAATGATGATGATAATAACAATAATGATAATAATTATCATTATTATTATTTATAATAACAATAGCAATAGTAATAACAGAAATAATAATTATTACTATGATCATCATTACTATCACTGCTACACCATAACTTTGAGTAATAAAAAATAAAGTATGAATATAAATAGCTCTTTTTCTAGAATCAGTTTGTATCTTCAAACTCATCAGGCATCAAGATATTCCTATCGATATATATCTACTAACGAAATATAGCAAGAATAGTCGGCGTAATTAATGAGTCAACAAAGTACATATGTATTATTTTTTGTTATAATAATTTTCATCACTGTCATTATTATTGTCTTTACTAGTATCATTGCTATTGTTATCATTTTTATTGTATTATCATTTACTATTTATAATGGTCAACATCACCAATATGTCAATAACAACTTTAGCAATAAGGATACAGCATGGTAGGAATGTGGAAGTCAATTAAGTAACTTAAGGAAATTATAAACCATAATTCTAGCATGTGATTTGGCATTGAATGTAAGCCATTCAAAACTCAATTACCATAATAATCATATTATTTCTTTTACATGTAAACAATCCGATAAGGCATTGGATGTGAGAAGGCTGGTTTTGTTCAAGAGGTACGACACTATGACTCGATGGGATTTTGTACGCCCGGCAGCGTCGATGCAGGTATCTACTTAACTATAAAACCTACCACCACCACCACCTACCACCACCTACCACCAACCACCACCACCACCACCACCCACCACCACCACCACCACCACCACCACACCACCACCACCATCACCACCACCACCATCACCACTACCACCACCACCACCACACCCACCCACCACCACCACCCACTACTGCTACCACTACTACTACTACTATTCCTATTTTCCCTATTATTATTATTGTTGTTGTTATCACTTTCATTATCATTATTATTATTGTTATTGTTATTACTATCATCATCATCATCATCATTATTATTAAGATTTGAAAGTGTATACATATGGAGATTTTACCCACCCACATACCCACACACAGGCTACAATAGTTCCAGTCCCCTCCCACCTCTTCAAGGTACTATCTGACCCGTAACTTCTATGTTTCCATTCAGAGCTAGAGCAAAATACACATCAATTTATAATCAGTTCCATGTGTTTACGTCACGGCGGGGTGGTTGACGTAATGCAATGTGAAAAAATATTTTGCTCGTACCTCCAAATCCAGTCCTGGATTCAGCCTGGTACTGAATTTGAGGCCAAGGGAGAGGGCTTCTTTTTCCAACTGCTCTTGCTGGATAAACGACGTAATTTCGCCTTATGTTTGACTCGTTGAGCTTGATCATCTTGCTGTAGTTGGAGGAAGGTGTTTGCCCTCGAGTTCATTCCGGAGTTTGTAGAGTCGATGTTGTAGGGTCCTACTGGCATCCACAAGGAAGGCGGAGAGCATACTCCTCGCAAGATCAAACTCTGCACCCACTTCTAATGATTTTCTCATATTACCGTCATGTAACATTTCCCAGGCGATCAGCAGATACTTCTGGGAATACAGTGAAATCACCAGCCACAACCGGGAAAAGATACATGTTATAATACGAGACAAAAGCAGCCAGAAAGCAACCCTAACATTGCTGTATTTCGCATACCCTGCAGCAGATGAGATACAGCATACTTTGGTGAAACGGTCCCCGGTTTCAACACCATGAGCAGCGAACATCGAACTGACATCTACCGAACTGGAAGGAAGGAGAATAGTCCATGGAGGACTGCACAAACAGAAAGAAAAATAATGGAAACTGCATACATCGTGACAGAGGAAACTCAAAAACACAGCATGGGGCAGATTCAAATTATCCAAGGTTGCGGCAGCTATTATGCAGATAACGAGTGGGAGGTCACAGTCATGTGCTTCATCAGCTCATGTCTGATATATATATATATATAATATATATATATATATATATATATATATATATATATATATATATAATTATATTACCATACATAATATACCGATGCAATAATTAGCGCCGCTTCCTAATTCTGGCGTTCTCCTGAAATGATTTCATATTTGTATTTTGTACCAAGAAATCCACATCGTCAGGTGTTTTCGTCAGCTCATGTCTATATATATATATATATATATATATATATATATATATATATATATATTATATATATATACTATATATATATATATAATATACACCTCCCTATTATGGCCTATGCTCATAAATATTTCATCTTTTTGTGACGCAATAAAACACTAGATATTCTCCTTAAATGCTTATATAAAATAAATATAATTGTTCATATCCTTAAATATTATAATTTTTGCATATTTGTAAAACTTAACGCAGAGTTGTAATCTACGGCCACAACAAACTTTCATTTTACCTAAACATCAGTACACACCGTGAAACTCATACGGGGAGGTCGTGTGGTGCCCTGATGCTCCGGTGCCCTCGTCCCTTACACACAAACCTTGAGTCATATACTAAAGTTTACAAGTATCATGACTTTGGTGCATAATCTGCAAGTCATGACATGACAGTAGTATGTAAATAATAGTTGGCTTTAAGGGAATTTGAAATAATTCCCTAACCAGTGCCACGTACTGCTGTGGTACCGTTAGATGTTGAGTGCCCCTTGTCCGAGCTGCTATATGATCACCTGTACACAGGGCGAGCCGGGCGGCCAGCTGAATCACCCCCCGATGGGGAAAACAAATGTAAACACTGAAGGGGAGGACGTGGAGGATAACTGTCCCACCCCTCCCGCGGCTGAAGAATGCGCTTCAGCCTGTAGTTCAGTGGATAGTCCTATTGAATCCATTGCCATGCAACGGGCATGCGCTGAATGTGATCCCGACTCCCTGGTGGGCGACGCTGAAGGAGGAAGTGACAGCATCACATTAGTGAAGTCGAAAGCAAAGAAAAAAAGAAAGCCCAACAATGCCGGTAAGACACCACTTGCACCAAAGAAGAATTATGTCCGCCTCGCCTTCCCTGAAGGTACAACGAAATCGAAAAAAATGAAATGGCTGCAGGACCTCGGCAACGACCCAACGGCCCTGGGGGGCACCCCCCTCGACCTTGTGCGAGGAGACACTCTCTCCTCACCGTATGTGTATGTCGCTCGCTCGCATCAGAAAAACACTGACGACCTTATTAAAGGATCAATTGGAGGTATCACCTTCAAACTATGTGATGAACCACAAAAACGAGAAAAATATGACGAATACCTTGAGACACACTACAACAAGGATCTCGATCTTGAAAATGCGTATGCACTCGATGGAGTTTACAAGGCCATAAGAGTGTACAAGGGTGGGCAACCACTAAACCGCATCCGCATAATATGGAAAGGAGAGCAGCCACCTCCAAGTACATACCACTTCTTTGGAAAATACATGCCCGGCAGCCACGTGAGGCCGTGGAGGGCATTCCCCTGTGATCTGCTATAACTGCATGGGAAGTGGCCATGTAGCTAAGTATTGCACGGGCAAGGCACGCTGTGCAGCATATGGTGACCAACATACTGCTAAGGAGTGCCTTCGCAGTGCTCCAGAAGGAAAGAGTACTGCAGACGCACCAGTCTTTGTCCCATCATGCTTCAGGTGTGGGATGACAGGTGTGACTGCCTGGCACTGGGGGTGCACGGCCCTCCCTGCCCTGTCCCCTCCCCCTCCACCCCCTGAGGTACCAGCACCGACCGACGGCCCTCCCAACTCAACCCGCGACCAGCGTACCGGGGAAACGCCCGACCATGCCCTGTGTGACGTCACCAGCCGCAGAGATTTCCCGCGGCTGCCGGCGAGTGGGGGTGAAGAGGCCACCGAGCTACGTGACAAGGTGTTACGCAGCTGGAGGAGAAGGTGGACAAGATGATGCTGATCTTCACAGAGGGTATCTCGGGCCGCAAAGCTGACTTACTCTCTGAATTGAAGACCACGCCCCCCTCCCTCCCCAGGCGACAGCCGAGGCAACCGTCCCTCACCCTCAGGCAGGGGAATCCCCCGCAAATCCATGTGACAGAAGTGACGTCACGCCAGCTGACCAAGGCGACGTAAATGTGCTTGAATTTCTAAAGGAAATGAAAGCTCTGAAAGCTCAAAACAATAACTTAATTAATGAAATAACGACGCTGAGGCAGGGAATGGAAAAAATCAAATGTGACTGTCATTGTCGTGATACTAGTGTTACCATTAGTGATAAAAGAACGAACGAGGAAAATCGATGTCAGACCGCCAGTGCTGATAACCAGAATGGGCGTGTCAGCGCTGACAGCAGCCACGAACAAAATCAGGAACCCTGTGACGTCGAGTCCAGTGACGCAACCAGCCCCTCAGGTGCATCTGACACAAAAACGGAAGGGACTGTGCTGAGAAGTGGAACAAAGCGAAGACCAAATGTTTGAAATGGTTAAAAGTAATTTTCAGTTTACGACTACCATCTGTAATGAAAACCATAATCATAAAGTTATATGTTTCTTATGTGAATCTATAATTCGTAATATCAGAGGATATAACAGCATCGTGTACAGTTGCCTACTAAAAACTATTCATTTATGGATAAACGCACAATCAATTCGTATCATGGCTGAATGATCTAGAATTTTACATCTGTAATTATAATATTGATGTTATATGCCGCTGCTAAGATGAAAATAGCACGTACACTTAAGGGGTATTATTAATATGTGAATACAACCATGACTGGATTGTTGACATGTGTAAAGGTAACACTGCCACATAAATTATTTTAAAAATCCAAGAACACTGATGTTCAATTTCATCATTTAAAAATCCAGACTGCCTCTGGGTATTTTTCACTGTATAATGTATATGCCAGATACTCTAAATTTCTGGCTAGTTCTCTCCCCAATTTTCACAACCAAGGCACGTTATGCATGGGCGACTTCAATGCAAGGCATCCACACTTTGGAGACAACCAGCGTAATAGTAATGGGGAAGAATTCAAGCATTTTATCAATAGTAGATCACTGACAGTATATGACACAGAAGCAGAGACTCATTTCGGAGGTGGCAGGTTGGACTACGTATTTGGCAAAAAATTAGTTCATGGTAATGTCTGTACTTCACTGGTACGAGAGTTAGTTAGTGACCACTTTGCAATCCGAACAGACTATACTGTAGACAGCGACTCAGCCCCTAAATCACCTAGGCTCAGAATAATTATCCCACCGGGCCTGGAGCATCACTTCAAGGCACGGGTCTATGACTGGTATTTTTTTTTTTTTTTACGGTAGGTTCATGTTTGAGCTATGAAATAACAACTGTTGAAAAATACTCTCAGGATTTAATCAAAGTTGTCACTGACTACTATAACACATGGATCTGTTCACGAAAACTCTCGAAGAAAAAGAGACCCCAGGTCTCCCATGCATCGAGGTGGATCAATGATCCTATTCTGGCCAAGGAACATAAACGGGTCAAGGAGCTTGCTAATTGTTATAAAGATAGTAAGACGATAGATAATCTTCTGCAATTTCTTAAAGCCAACAAGGAATTCAGAGAATTAAAAACTCAGATTCGTAGTAAACACTGTGAGCAATTCCTGCAAGGGATCAATAGTCAAACTTCTGTGGTTGACATGTGGAGAAAAATTAATAGGCTGACAGGTAAAACTCTCACAAAACCGTGGTTCCACAGTCCACAAGAGCAGGCTAATATGCTGCTAGAGCAGTTGACCAGGAATTCTCAGCTAAACTCACTCACACAAGGGGTAAAAGATCAACTCGACAAGTCGAAAAAAGATAGGAACTTTAATATAGCAGTAGCCTGTGCTGCTATTGACCCCTCCGACCTTGCCGAAATAACCGAGTGGGAACTAAGTAATGAGCTTCTGAAAGGTAAGGCAACCACCCCTAGCGAATATGGTATTACTTAGAGCGTCCTTCGTCACATTGCTCAGGTACCAGGCAACCCACTTTTGCTCCTGTATAGACTCAGCCTATCACAAGGAATCATCCCAAGCTCTTGGACTAAAAGCTTAATCATTCCCATACCTAAACCTAATACTGACAAATGCAGGCCCATTTCCTTGACCTCCTGTCTGTGCAAAGTACTTGAGAGATAATACTGAACAGGCTTATGTATCGCATAAATGCTAAGTTATCCCCCAGACTGTATGGATTTCTCCCAGGGCGTAGCAGTCAGCACTGTTTTGCAGAATAACAAACACAAACCCAGGCATGCAAACCGTATTTCTTGATCTTAAATCTTCCTTTGATATTGCAAAGAGAGAAATAATTCTAGAGCAACTAGCTAGTTTTGGTATTCAGGGAAAACTGTTAACATGGATTCAAATGTATCTATCGAATTGGTCGGTTCAGGTTCTCTTCAGGGGTATTAAGAGTACTCATACAAAAGTATTTGAACTCGGCACACCTCAGGGAGGTGTACTTAGTACCATGCTATTTAATATCTTAATGCATAGATTACTAGGCGATATACCACTTGAGGGCAATGACTCCATTACTTGCTATGCCGATGATATTTGCATTAAATCCTCATCCGAGGAAAGAATGCAAGAGATTCTAGATATACTCTCAGCAAGGGCTATTGAGTGTGGCTTGATAATCTCGACTGAAAAATACCAAGGCTCTTAACCCAAAAACAATACCTCTGCCAAGGTTTCATATAAATGACATTGAGCTAGATCTCTGCCATCAATATAATTACCTTGGGGTGATTGTCATTGATGCAGAGTTCATCAGAAACCTGAAGAAAAGGCTGTGGGAGCGGCTGAAGCCACTTAGGACACTTGTTGGCAAAGACCATGGTATCAATGTCAATATACAAGACTCTTTTACTTGTCATACATACGGTCAGTCATAGATTATCATGCATTGCACCTAATGTTGTTCAAGGAATCAGAGTTGACTAGTTTAGAACATGTACAAAATGAAGCCATGAGGATCATTCTTGGTCACCCTAGAACAACAAGAATTGTGAATATGAGAACTGAACTAAACTTACCCTCTGTTTACGAAATGATATTGTACAAAAATACCACATTTGGTGTCAGATCAATTAGAGGACCCTCCATTGTACAGAGTTCCAAAAGACAACTAAAGCACAGAACAGAGGAGCTAACTTTGCATGACAACACCGATTCATACTCAAATCCATGGATACAAGTAACATGTAAACACTTAGCTCAGCTGAACATACCCATAACTAAGACCCTACATGGACGTTCTGTACCACTGTGGAAAATGTCGGGCCTAAGTGTATATTATACGACTGCTCCCAAAAAAGACAGTGCCCCCCCTGCTATCCTTAAGCAGTATTCACTTGCAATTATAAATGAGCATCTTGAAACTCTGTCCAATACATATGAATGCTACACTGACGGGTCTTTGCAGTCTGGGAGCAGAGCAGGATGTGCTTTTGTTTTATATAAAAACAATATCTTGCAGTACCAGGGCTGTAGGAGGGTTCATGACTGGGCTAGCACTACGCAAACTGAGTCGGCAGGAATAATCATGGCCACCGAATTTCTATTGAATCAAGGCTCGGGGGTAATATTCTGTGATTCACAGAGTGCTCTCCAGGCTCTGAACACTCTAGACGAAGGTGCAGTTAATATCGCAAATGGCATCAGGATAAACGTGCATCGTGCAAAAGAACGAGATCATGATATACGTTTTGTGTGGATTCCATCGCATGTTGGAATCCCTAGGCATGATCATGCTGATCGCCTGGCAAAGTCAGTGTATGACAAGCAAAGTGTGGATATAGATCTTAGGGTACCTATTTCTAGGATTTTATACAGCATTAAAGCTTCCTTCAGAGAGGACTTGACTGAGCTGATTAATTCTCAACGCCCTGAAAGCTGTAGCATAAAGCACTATGACCGGTTTTAGGCAAGATTCATTCACCTATGGTTTTAATAAAACAAGAACAAGACAGTGTGATATTGTGACCGCAAGAATCAGGCTTGGGTATAGATTGTATTGGCAGGTCAGTACAGTTTGTAATGTCGAAGAAACTAAGTAACTGCGTAATGAAGAATATAAGCGAACACATTATATCTCGGAGTACTATGTGTTACAGCCTTTCAGACCACCTAGCATGAGGTACGGAGAACTATTTATCTATTTCATATCCTCCGATGTCTTAGAAGATATACTTATATTGTATCCTAAATTTGGAATGTAACATCACATGAATGTATATCATATGTAGCAATGCCTTTCCACGCCCAAGCTGTACGCCGGCGTGGCAGATGAGTAGATAAGCGACTGTGTAATTGTTCCTTTCCTTAATTGATATAGTACTTATCATAATAATGTTATAGGCTAAAATTTAAATGTTATACCATTATATGTTATAACCATGCATCAAATGTACCACAGCTTGCCCACGCCTGTGCACTTAGCCAGGGTGGTAATAAAGGACTAACTAAAAAATAACCTAAACATGTATCTGTATCTCTCAGAATTAATACCCATATTATTAATACTGTTCTTAATATTTTTGTCATTGTTGATATATTAATCATAATAATTATCATTTTTGTTATTATCATTATTATCATCATCATTAATATTACTATAATTATTATTATCGTTATTTCTTTAAAATTAACATTGCAATTATTATTATTGTTACTTATTATCTTTGCTCTTGTTGTTGTCGATGGGGATCATTACTATTTTACTGTGTGTGTGTGTGTGTTTATATGTATATATATACATACATATTTGTATATATCTACATATGCACATATATTTGGATATATATACATACATACACACAACATATATATATAATATATATATATATATATATATATATATATATATATATATATAATATATTATATATATACATACAGGGTATATATATGTATAGTGAATGTATGTATATGTATATGTATATGTATACAGACAACACACACATCACAACACCTACACACACACACACACACAACACACACACACACACACACATACACACACACACACACACACATATATCATATATATGTGTGAGTAGTGTGTGTGTGTGTGGTGTGTTGTGTGGTGTGTGTGTGTGTGTGTGTGCGCGCGTCTTTACTAATATATAATATATATATATATATATATATATATATAATATATATATATATATTTATATAATATTATCCACAGGGTATATTATGTATTGATGCTATGTATATATATATATATATATATTATATTTATTGTATATATATATATAATTCTTATATATATATATATATATAAACACACACCACACACACACACACACACAATCACACATATATATATATACATTATAATATATAGCATATATATCTATATAATAATATAATATATTATATATTAGTATATATATATATATATTATATATATATATATATAATATATATATATATATATTATATATATATATTATATTTATATTAGTATATTATTTATCTATATTATCATATATATATTATATATATGATATATATATATATATATATAATATATATATATATATATTAATATATATATATATATATATATTGTTTTTTTTTTTTTTTATAAAATTTTATATTTATATATATTATATATATAATATATTCTATTATATATATATAATATATATATATTATATATATATATTTTTTTTTTTTTTTTTTTTTTTTTTTATATTTTCGTATGTTTATATATGTAACTTTACCTTTATGAATTATTGCTATGATTGCCATATCATATTCATTCTGCTGTATGGTAATTAGACTTTCCATCTCTGAGCGCACAAACTCTGTTTCCTATTTTGCAAACTACACTTGTAGGGCTAATTACCATAAAACATGAATATGTAGGCACGAACCCAAGCAGTGTCAGTGCTGCCTTACCCGTTCATTCTACTAGATCTATTTTTAGGGAGGTGCGCAGTAGCTCTGACACAAAGGCTAAAAGCACCCACTTTCGCTTATGCACTCAGATAAAGTTTAAAGACCAAACATATTATTATTATGAGAGTCTAAATTGAAGCCTGCTGTATTTTGGCGATCTAAATTATTGAACATATTATATTGTAAGATCATTTTTCAAATGTATGTGCAGTGCGTTACTCTAATCTGCAATTTCATTTGAGCTTGGAGTTTAAGCTGTGTCGAATAGTGTGCCCGCACAAACCCCCGGAGTTTGTGATCGGATTTTTATCTTTTTTATTATTTATTACTATTATTATTATTATTATTTTATTTATTCTATTATTATTATTATATATATATATATATATATATATTATATATAATATATATATTTTATATAAATATAAAATTTTGGGCAAAATTTATATTTAGCATAAACTCCATAGCTCCCAATACAGACTATATAACAATTACACTGACGTTCTAATCTTCTGGATCAGCATGGAGCTGAGTTTGGGTTGAGCAGTGAAATAAACTGGTTCCTACCTTAATCAAAAACACCCAACGGATTGGATAGGAATATCTTAGTGCCTCGATCAAGGACACTCGGCGTTGCTGGATTAAAAGGTGGATTGTAAAGCAGCATGTAAGTAAAGGTGCGGTCAGAGAAGTGATCCCCCTTCCTCGACAGCTTCGCCCCTTTCCGTAGGGGAGGTTACATGAGAGGGGCGAAGGGACAGGAAGTGGCAAATGCGGAAAAAAGTGAAGAGTGTTAGGAAACTCTTAGCCGGGAAAATCGTAAGGTGGGATTTCAAAGGGATTGCCATGCGACAGGAGATATCACTTTGTATACAATAAAACAGTTTAGATGACTCGTCTGGAGCGCTGCATGTTTCTGATTTAAGATTACTTTTCCTAAGTACTAAACGAAAGGTATAACACACACACACATATATGTATAATCATGCATGTTAAAATATATTATATATATATATATATATATATATATATAATATATATATTTTATAATATATATCCCCACACACAACCACACACAAAACACACACACACACACACACACACACACACACACACCCCACACACAAAACACACACACACACACACACACACCCCACACACACACACACATATATATATACGTACACATATGTATTAAACATATATAATCATTATATTAAAATAATATATATAAAATATATATATATATGTATATATATATATATTTATATAAATATGTATATTATATATGTACACATATATGTTATATATATTCAGATATATATAAATAAATTTTATATATATATATATCTATATATATATTATATATATATATATACATATTTTATTATACACACACACACATACACATATACACTTAGACACGCAGTTTAATATATATATATATATATATATATATATTATATATATATATTTTATATACATATATATATATATATATATATATATATATATATATATATATGTGGTGTGTGTGTGTGTGTGTGTGTGGGTGTGTGGGTGTGTGCGCGCGCGCTTGTGTGTGTGTGTACACATATATACATATATGTACATACACCACACACCACACACTATGTGGGTTTGTACTTATTTATGTGTGTGTACGTATGTGTGTGTGTTTGTGTGTTGTTGTGTGTGTGGTGTGTGTGGTTTGTGTGTGTGTGTGGTGTGTGTGGTATGTATGTATGTATGATGTATTATGTATGTATGTTTGTGTGGTATGTGTAGGAGGGGGTGGGGTGGAGGGGGGGGGGGTGGTGTGGGGGGTGTGGTGGGGTGTGTGTGTGTGTGGGGGTGTTTGGGGTGTGTGTTGTGTGTGGGTTTTGTGCTGTGTTTGTGTACATGTGTGCGTGTGTGTTTGCGGTGTGCGTGATACAACAAAATGCAACAGATATTATTAAAATATATATATATAATTATATAATATATATATACATAATTAATATATATATTATATTATTTTATATATATATATATATATAATATATATATAATAACATAGACAGCCTTATATATTTTGATTCATGTGTAAATACTACAAAAATGCACACACACACACACACACCCACACACACCACGCACACACACACACCACACACACACACACACACACAAACACACACACACACACACACACACACGCACCACCCACACACACACCCACAAACACACACACACACCCACCACACAACATCTACATAAAAATTTTCCACTAAATGTCCCTTGTAATATAGCGGTACGTCTTACACACTGGCAAAAACGGTATATATATATATATATATATATATATATATATATATATATATATATATATATAATATATCTATATTATATCTATTATATAATATCTATATATATATATGAATCTATATATCTATATATATATAATATATATATATAGTATATTATATATATATATATAATATAATATGTAATGTATATATATATATATATATATATATATATATATATATATATATATATATATATATATATATATTATATATATATATATATATATCTATATATATATAAACATACCGTATTTGCCAGTGTGTAAGACGTACCACTATATTACAGGACTTTTTGTTAGTGGAGAAATTTTATGTACATGTTTGGTGTGTTATGTGTGTGTGTGTGTTGTGTTGTGTGTGTGTGTGGGTGCGTGTTTGTGTTGTGTGTGTGTGTGTTGTGTGTGGTGTGTGGTGTGTTGTGTGTGTTTGTGTGTGTGTGTGTGTGGTATGTGTGTGTTGTGTGTGTGTGCTCTTTGTATGTATTTACACTAGATATACATAAATAGTATAAGTGCATGTCTATGTTATCTATATATATTATAATATATATATAATAGATATATATCTATATTAATATATATAGAAATATAGATGTATTATTATATATATTATAGATATATATATATATATATATATATATGCATGTGCGTATGTATGTATGTAATACAAGCTCCACCGCAACACTCCCACGCCACATGTACACAAACACAGACACAAACACACACACACACACACACAACACACACACACCTCACAAACACTCAAACACACACACACACACATACAATACACAGACACACACACAACATACATACCTACATACTATACATCATACATACATACACAACACACACACACACACACACACGACACACACAACACACACCCAACACCACCAACACACACAGGAACCACACACACATACGTACACAACAACACATATACGTACAAACACACCCAATGTTGTGTGTTTGTGTGTGTATGTACATATATGTATATATGTGTACACACACACACACACACACACACACCCCCACACCCACACAGAACACACACACACCACACATATATATATATAATATATATATATATATATATATATAGATATATGTATATATATATAATATACTATAATATATTATATATATACTATATAATATAAAAAATACATAAACCTGCGTGTCTAAGGTATATGTGTTGTGTGTGTGTGTATATAAAATATGTTATTATATATATATATATTTATATATATATATATTATAAATTATATATATATATAATATATATATATAGACATATATTGTGTATATCTCTCACTACTTTAATATATTAAATATATCTATATATACCTATATAGTAGATATGGATCTATATATATATATATTATATATATATATATTTTATATACATATGTGTGTACGTATATATATATGTGTGTTGTGTGTGTGTGTGTGTGTGTGTGTGTGTGTGTGTGTGTGTGTGTTGTGTGTGTGGTGTGTGTTGTTGTGTGTATCTATATATATATATTATATATAATATATCTATATATATATATATATTATATATATATATAATATATACATGCATGATTATACATATATGTGTGTGGTGTGTTATTACCTTTCGTTTAGTACTTAGGTAGTAATCTTAATCAAAACATGCAGCGCTCCAGACGAGTCATCTAAAACTGTATTATTGTATACAAAGTGATCTCTCCTGTCGCAGTGGCAATCCCCTTTGAAATTCCACCTTACGAACTTTCCCGGCTAAGAAGATACAACACTCTCACATTTTCCGACTGCACTTCCTTCCCTTCGCCCCCTCTCATGTAACCTCCCCTACGGAAAGGGCCGAGCTGTCGGGAGGAAGGGAATCACTTCTCTGACCGCACCTTTATTACATGCTGCCTTTACAATCACCTTTTAATCTGGAGGGGTGACCAAACGTCCGAGTGTCTGATCGAGGCACTAAGATATTCCTCTCCCAATCCGTTGGGTGTTTTCGATTAAGTAGGAACAGTTTATTTTTCACTGCCTCAACCAAACTCAGCTCCATGCGATCCAGAAATTAAGAACGTCAGTGTAATTGTTTATATATTCTGTATTGGGAGCTATGGAGTTATGCTGAAATATAAATTTTGCAATATATATATCTATATATATATATATATATATTATATATATATATATCTATATATATATATATTAATAATAATAGAATAATAAAATAATGAATAATAATAATAGTAGTAAATAATAAAGAAGATAAAAATCCGATCACAAACTCCCGGGGTTTGTGCGGCGCACACTATTCGACACGCTTAAACTCCAAGCTCAATGAATTGCAGGGGGAGGTAAG
Organism: Penaeus monodon; assembly: GCF_015228065.2. Classification (NCBI taxonomy): domain Eukaryota; kingdom Metazoa; phylum Arthropoda; class Malacostraca; order Decapoda; family Penaeidae; genus Penaeus; species Penaeus monodon. Next base: position 27,741,170 of record NC_051397.1, read on the forward strand.
TAACGCACTGCACATACATTTGAAAATGAATCTTACAATTAATATGTTCAATAATTTAGATCGCCAAATCAGCAGGCTTCATTTAGACTCTCCATTAATAATAATATGTTTTTGTCTTCAATCTTTTATCTTAGTGCATAAGCGAAATGATGCTTTTAGCCCTTGTGTCAGATCTACCTGGCACCTCCTAAAAATATATCTTAGTAGAATGAACGGAAGGCAGCACTGACACTGCTTGGGTTCGTGCCTACATCTTCATGTTTTATGGTCATTAGCCCTACAAGTGTATTTGCAAAATAGGAAACAGAGTTTGTGCGCTCAGAGATGGAAAGTCTAAATTACCATACAGCAGAATGAATATGATATGGCATCATAGCAATAATTCAATAAAGGTAAATTTCATATATAAACATACGAAAAAAAAAAAAAAAAAAAAAAAAAAAAATATATCTATATATATATATATATATATATATATAAACATACGAACATATATATATATATATATATAGATATATATATATCTTAGATATATATATTATATAATAACACACACACACACACACACCACACACATATATATATAGATATATATATATATTATGATATCTATATATATATATATATATATCTATATATAAAACATCGAACATATATAAACTAGATAGATAGATACAACCATGCACACACACACACACACACACACACACACACACACACCCACACACACACAACACACACACACACACACATATATATATACACACACAACACAACACATATATAATATAATGATAGTATAGATAGATAGATAGATACATAGATAGGATATAGATACACATAACAGATACAAATATACACATATACACATATAATAATACATATGTGTGTGTATATATATATATATATTAGATATATATATGTATATATATTATATATTTATATATAGGTATGTATGTATATATGTATAAGATACATCATATATATATATGTATATATATATATCTATATATATATATATATATATATAATATGTATATATATATATATATAATATATTATATATATAATATATATATATAGTGTATATATATATATATAGATATCTATATATCTATATGTGTGTGTGTGGGTGTGGGTGTGGGTGTGTGTGTGGGTGTGTGTGTTTTATATATATATAATATATATATATTATATATATATATATATTATAGTATATATTTATATATATGCATTCTATGCATAGATATACCCTGTATATATATATAGGATATATATATATATATATTATATATATATATATATATATTATATAATATATAAAGACACGCCACCAACACACACACACACACACCACACACACACCACACACACACACACACACCACACACCACACACACAGTCACACACACACACATATATATATATAAATATATATATAATATAGATATAGATAATATATATATTTAATATATTTATATTGTGTGTGTGTGTGTGTGTGTGTTGTGTGTGTTGTGGTGTGTGTGTGTGTGTGTATGTGTGTTGGTGTGTGTGTGTATGTGTATTGGTGTGTGTATGTGTGTTGGTGTGTGTGTCTGTATACATATACATATAATATACATACATTCATATACATATATATACCCTGTATTATATATATATAATATATTATATATATATATATAGATATATAATATATATATATATATATATATGTTTTGTTGTATGTATGTATATAGATCAATCTATTTCATATGTAGATATATACAAATATGTATGTATATATATACATATAAACACCCCACACACACAGACATAGTAAATAGTAATGATCCCACATCGACAACAACAAGAGCAAAGATAAGAGTAACATATAATAATATTGCAATGTTAATTTTACGGAGGAAAAGAAATACGATAATAATACATTATAGTAATATAATGATGATGATAATAATAGATAATAACACGAAATGATATATTATGATTTATATATCAACAATGACAAAAATATTAAGAACAGTATTAATAAATGTGTATTAATTTTGGAGATCAAGATACATGTTTTTAGTTAGTTTAGTTTTTTTAGTCCCTTTATTTACCACCCTGGCTAATTGCCAGGCGTGGGCAAAGCTGTGGTACATTTGATGCATGGTTATAACATATAATTGATAACATTTAAATTTTTAGCCTATAACTGATTATGATAAGTATATCTCAATTTAAGGCAAGGAACATTACAGCCGTCGCTTGTCTACTCAGCTGCCACGCCGGCGTACAGCTTTGGGCCGTGGAAAGGCATTGCTACATATGATATACATTCAATGTGATGTTACATCCAAATTTTAGGATAATATAAGTATATCTTCTAAGACATCGGAGGATATGAATCGATAAATATTCTCCGTACCTGCATGCTAGTGGTCTGAAAGGCTGTAACCACATAGCACTCCGAGATATAATGGTGTTCGTATATCTTCATTACGCAGTTACTTAGTTTCTTCGACCTTACAAACTGTACTGCCTTCCATACAATATATACCCAGCCTGATTCTTGCGTTCACAATATCACACTGTCTGTGTTCTGTTTTATATAAACCATAGGTGAATGAATCCCCCCCCCCCCCTTGCTAAACCGGTCATAGTGCTTTAGCTACGGCTCAGGGCGTTGAGAATTAATCAACTCGTCAAGTCCTCTCTGAAGGAACTTTAATGCTGTATAAATCCTAGACATAGTACCCTAAGATCGATATCCACACTTTGCCTTGTCAACACTGACTTTGCCAGGCGATTCAGCATGATCAATGCCTAGGATTCCAACATGCGATGTGAATCTCACACAAACGTAATCATGGTCTCGTTCTTTTGCACGCTGCACGTGTTTCTTCCTGATGCCATTTGCGATATAACTGGCACTTCGGCCTAGAGTGTTTCAGAGCCTGGAGAGCACTCTGCGAATCACAGAATAATTACCCCCGAGCTTTGATTCAATAGAAATTCGTGGCCATGATATTCCTGCCGACTCAGTTTGCGTATGCTAGCCAGTCATGAACCCTCCTACCGCCCTTGGTACTGTCAAGATATTGTTTTTATATAAAACCAAAGCACATCCTGCTCTTCTCCCAGACGCAAAACCCGCAGTGTAGCATTCATAGTACTGACAGAGTTTCAAGATGCCATTTATAATTGCAAGTGAAATACTGCTTAAGGATAGCAGGGGGACACTGTCTTGTTTGGGAGCAGTCGGATAATATACACTTAGGCCCGACATTTTTCCAGTGGTACAGAACGTCCATGTAGGGTCGTAGTATGGGTATGTTTCAGCTGAGCTAGTGTTTTACATGTTACCTTGTATCCATGGATTTTGAGTATGAATCGTGTGTCATGCAAGTTAGCTCCTCTGTTCTGTGCTTTAGTTTGTCTTTTGGAACTCTGTAACATGGAGGGTTCCTCTAATTGTCTGACACCAACTGTGTATTTATGTACAACATAATTTCGGTAAACAGAGGGTAATTTTAGTTCAGTGTCTCTATTCACAATTTCTTGTTGTTCTAGGGGGACCAAGATGATCTCAGCTTCATTTTGTACTGTTCTAAACTAGTACAACTCTGATTCCTTGAACAACATGAGGTGCCATGCATGATAATCTATACTGACGTATGTATGACAAGTAAAGGGTCTTGTATATGACATTGATACATGTCTTTGCAACAAGTGTCCTAAGTGGGCTATCAGCCCGCTCCCACAGCCTTTTCTTCAGGTTTCTGATGACTCTGGCATCAATGACAATCCCCAAGGGGAATTATATTGGATGGCAGAGATCTAGCTCAATGTCATTTATATGAAACCTTGGCAGAGGTATGTTTTTTTGGGTTAAGAGCCGTGGGATTTTTTCAGTCGAGATTATCAAGCCACACTCAATCCCCTTGCTGAGAGTATATCAGAATCTCTTGCATTCCTTTCCTCGGATGAAGGATTTAAGCAAATATCATCTGCATAGCAGTAAATGGAGTCATTGGCCTCAATTGGTATATCGCCTAGTAATCTATGCATTAAGATATAATAGCATGTACTAAGTACACCTCCCTGAGTGTGGTCCGAGTTCAAATACTTTTGTAGAGTACTCTTAATACCCCTGAATGAGAACCTGACCCGACCAATTCGATAGATACATTTGAATCCATGTTTTACAGTTTTCCTGAATACCAAACCTAGCTAGTTGCTCTAGAAAAAAAAAAAAATTTTTTATTTTTTTCTCTCTTTGCAATATCAAAGGAAGATTTAAGCTCAAGATACGGTTTGCATGCCTGGGTTTGTGTTGTTTAAGTATTCTGCAAACAGTGCTGAAATCCTACAGTCTGGGGGATAATTAGCATTTATGCGATACATAATCCTGTTCAGTATTATCCTCAGTCTTTGCAAGAACAGAGGTCAAGGAAATGGCTGCATTTGTCATATTAGGTTTAGGTATGGAATGATTAAGCTTTTAGTCCAAGAGCTTGGGATGATTCCTTGTATAGGCTGAGTCTATAACAGGAGCAAATGGTTGCCTGGTACCTGCGCAATGTGCCGAAGGACGCTCTAGTAATGCATAGTCGCTAGGGGTGGTTGCCTTACCTTGTCAGAAGGGCATTACTTAGTTCTCCCTCGTTTATTTCGGCAAGGTTCGGAGGGGTCAATAGCACCAGGCTCACTGCTATATTAAGTTCCTATCTATTTTCGACTGTCGGTTGAATCGGGAAGACTTGTGTGGGGAGTTAGCTGAGAATTCTGGTCAACTGCTCTAGATCCATTAGCTGCTCTGTGGACTGTGGAACCACGTTTTGTGAGAGTTTTTACCTGTCAGCCTATTTAATTTTTCTCACATGTCAACCACAGAATTTTGACTATTGATCCCTTGCAGGAATTCTCACAGTGTTTACTACATCTGAGTTTTAATTCTTCTAATTCCTTGTTGGCTTAAGAATTGCAGAAGATTATCTATCGTCTTACTATCTTTATAACAATTAGCAGCTCCTTGACCCGTTTATGTTCCTTGGCCAGAATAGGATCATGATCCACCTCGATGCATGGGAGCCCTGGGGCTCTTTTTCTTCGAGAGTTTTCGTGAACGATCCATGTGTTATAGTAGTCATTGACAACTTTGATAAATCTTGAGAGGTATTTTTTCACAGTTGTTATTTCATAGCTCAAACATGAACCTACCGTAAAAAAAAAAATACCAGTCATAGTCCGTGCCTTGAAGTTTAGGCAGCCAGGTGGGATAAGTATATCTGAGCCTAGGTGATTTTTTGGGGCTGAGTCGTTGTTGACAGTAGAGTCTGTTCGATGCAAAGTGGTCACTAACGTAACTACTCGTACTCAGTGAAGTACAGAAATTACCATGAACTAAATTTTTGCCAAATACGTATCCAACCTGCCACCTCCGAAATGATCTCTGCTTCTGTGTCATATACTGTCAGTGATCTACTATTGATAAAATGCTTGAATTCCTTCCCCATTACTATACGCTGTTGTCTCCAAAGTGTGATGCCTTGCATTGGAAGTCGCCCATGCATAACGTGCCTGGTGTTGAAAATTGGGGAGAGAACTAGCCAGAAATTTAGAGTATCTGGCATATACATATATACAGTAAAAATACCCAAGGCAGTCATGGATTTTTAAATGATGAAATTGACATCATTGTTCTTGATTTTTTAAACTAATTTATGTGGCCGTGTTACCTTTACACTGTCAACAATCCCAGTCATGGTGTATTCACATATAAATAATACCCCTAAGTGCACGTTCTATTTCATCTTAGCAGCGCTATACATCAATATTATATTTACAGATGTAAAATTCTAGATCATTCAGCCATATACGAATTTGATTGTGCGTTTATCCATAAATGATGTGGTGTTTAGTAGGCAACCTGTACACGTGCGTTTATATCCTCTGATATTACGAATTATAGATTCACATAAGAACATATAACTTTATGATTCTTGAGTTATTACAGATGGTATCGTAAATCTGAAATTACTTTTCTCCATTTCAAGCATTTGGTCTTTCGCTTTGTTCACTCTCAGCACAGTCCCTTCGTTTTTTGTGTCAGATGCACCTGAGGGGCGGTTGCGTCACTGGACTCGACGTCACAGGGTTTCCTGATTTTGTTCGTGCTGCTGTCAGCGCTGCCACGCCCATTCTGGTTATCAGGCAACTGGCGTCTGACTCGATTCTCCTCGTTCGTTCTTTCTCACTAATGGTAACCTAGTATCACGACAATGACAGTCACTTTTTGATTTTTTCCATCCTGCCTCAGCGTCGTTATTTTCTTAATTAAGTTATGTTTTGAGCTTTCAGAGCTTTCATTTCCTGTTAGAAATTCAAGCACATTTACGTCGCCTTGGTCAGCTGGCGTGACGTCACTTCTGTCACATGGATTGTCGGGGAAGTGGTGGCCCTGCCTGAGGGGTGTGACGGTGGAGGCGGTGTGTGCCTCGGCTGTCTCCTGGTAGGGATGGGGGCTGTCTTAATTCAGAGAGTAATGTCCAGCTTTGCGGCCCGAATACCCGCTGTGAAAGATACAGCATTATCTTGTCCACCTTCTCCTCCAGCTGCGTAACCTTGTCACGTATCTCGTGGCCTCTTCACCCCCACTCGCCGCAGCGCGGGAAATCTCGGCGGCTGGGTGAACGTCACACAGGGCATGGTCTTGCGGTTTCCCGGTTACGCTGGTCGCGGTTGGGTGGGAGGGCCGTCGGTCCGGTGCTGGTACCTCAGGGGGTGGAGGGGGAGGGGAACAGGGCAGGGAAGGCCGTGCACCCCCAGTGCCAGGCAGGCACACCTTCATCCCACACCTGAAGCATGATGGGACACAGACTGGTGCATCTGCAAGTACTCTTCCTTCTGGGCACTGCGAGGCAAATCCTTAGCAGTATTTGCAACATATGCTGCACAGCGTGCCTTCGCCCGTGCAATACTTAGGCTACATTGCCACTTCCCATTGCAGTTATAGCAGATCACAGGGGGATGCCCTCCACGGCCTCACGTGGCGCCGGGCATGTATTTTTCCAAAGAGTGGTATGTACGTGGAGATGGCTGCTCTCCTTTCCATATTATGCGGATGTCGGTTTAGTGGTTGCCCCCCTTGTGCACTCTTATGGGCCTTGTGAACCCATCGAGTGCATACGCATTTTTAAGATCGAGATCCTTGTTTGTGTGTGGTCCAAGGTATTCGTCATATTTTTCTCGTTTTTGTGGTTCCTCACATAGTTTGGAAGGTCATACCTCCATTGATCCTTTAATAAGTTCGTCAATTGAGTTTCTGCTTGCGAGCAGCGACATAACACATACGGTGGAGAGAGTGTCTCCTCGCACAAGGTCGAGGGGGGGCCCCCCAGGGCCGGAGGGTCGTTGGCCGAGGTCCTCCGCCATTTCATTTTTTTTCGATTTCGTTGTACCTTCATGGAAGGCGAGGCGGAATAATTTCTTTTTGGTGCAAGTGGTTGTCTTACGGCATTGTTGGCTTTCTTTTTTTTTCTTTGCTTTCGACTTCACTAACGTGATGCCTGTCACTTGCCTCCTTCAGCGTCCGCCCACCAGGGAGTCGGGATCACATCACGCATGCCCGTTGCCATTGCAATGGATTCATAGGACTAGCCACTGACTACAGCTGAAGCGCATTCTTCAGCCGCGGGAAGGGGTGGGACAGTTATCCACCGAGTCCTCCCGCTTCATGTTTACATTGTGGTTTTTCCCCCATCGTGGGGGTGATTTCAGCGGCCTGGCCCGCCCGGCTCGCCCGCCTCGTGACAGGTGATATATAGCGCTCGGGACAACGGGGCACTCAACTCTACGGTTACCACAGCAGTACTGGTACTCGGTAGGGAAATTATTTCAAATTCCCTTACAAGCATCCTATTATCACATCACTACTGTCCATGTCACTGACTTGCGGATTATGATGAGCATCCAAATGTTCATGAACTACTTGTACAACTTTCTCGTATATGACGCAAGGTTTGTGTGTAAGGGACGAGGGCACCGGAGCACAGGCACCACACGACCTCCCCGTATGAGGTCACGGTGTGTACTGATGTTTTAGGGTAAATTGAAAGTTGTGTTGTGGCCCGTAGATTTACAACTCTGGCGAGTTTTACAAGAATGCCAAACATTACTAATATTTTAAGGATATATCAATTATTGATTTTATTCTTTGTATGAGCTACTTCTCAAGTAGAATGTTAGTGATTTTATTGTGGCCACAAAAGAGTAAAATATATATTCATATGTGCATATTATGTTGGTATATATATATATATATATATATAATCTATATATAATCTATATATATATATATTATATATATATAGTATATATATCAGACATGCTGACGAAATACCTGACGACTGGGGATTTCTTGCGTACAAAATACAATCTGAAATCATTTCAGGAGAACGCCCAAGATTAGGGAAGCGGGCGCTAGATTATTGCTCTGTATAGTATGGTATGTGTACATATAATATATATATATCTATATCTATATATATATATATTATCTGTATATATATATATATTATATCTTATAATATACATATATATATATAACATATATATATCTATATCTATATATAATATATATTTATATATATCATATATATAATTTTATATATATCTATATCCATATCACACATTAGCTGATGAGCACATGACTGTGACCTCCGCACTCTTATCTGCATAATGAGCTGCCGCAACTTGGATATTTGCATCTGCCCCATGCTGTGTTTTTTGACAGTTTTCCTCTGTCACGATGTTATGCAGTTTCCATTCTTTTTCTTTCTATTTGGTGCAGTCCTCCATGACTACTTTCTCTTCCGTCCAGTTCGGTAGATGTCAGTTCGATGTTTCGCTGCTCATGTTGTTGAAACCGGGGACCGTTTTCCCAAGTATGCTGTATCTCATCTGCTGCAGGGTATGCGAAATACACAATGTGGGGTTGCTTTCGGCTGCTTTTGTCTCGTTTTAAAACATGTATCTTTTTCCCGTTGTGCTGGTGATTTTCACTGTATTGCCGAATATCTCTATCGCCTGGGGAAATGTTCATAGGTAATATGAAAAAATCTTAAAGTGGGTGCAGGTTTGATCTTTCGAGAGATGCTCTCCCCCTTCCTTGGATGCATTTGGACCCTACAAAATCGACTCTACAAAATCCGGAAGAACTCAGGGCAAAAACCCCTTTCCCCCACTACAGCAAATGTCAAGCTCAACGGCAAAAATAAGGGGAAAAATTTCGTCGTTTATCCACAAGAGCTTGGAAAAAGAAGCCCCTCCCTGCCTCAATTTTAGTCCAGGCGAAACCAGGATGGATTTTTAGGGACGAGCAAAATATTTTTTTTACTTTTCATTTCGTCAAACCCCCCCCCGTTCGTAACACATAAACTGATTATAAATTTTATGTGTATTTTGCTCTAGCCCGAATGGAAACATAAAAGTTACGGGTCAGATAGTCCCCTTGAAGAGGTGGGAGGGGACGGGGAACTATTGTAGCCTGTTTGTGGGTGGTGGGGGCTTGGAATTGTAAAATCTCATATGGTATACACTTTCAAATCTTAATAATATGATGATGATTATATAAATAATACAATAGAATAATAATAATGATAAATGAAAGTGATAACAACAACAAAATAATAAATAGGAAAATAGGAATAGTAGAGTAGATATGGTAGAGTAGTGGTGTGTGGTGGTGGTGGGTGTGGTGGTGTGGGTGTGGTGGTATGTGGTGGTAGGTGGTGGTGGTGGTGGTGGTGGTGTGGTGGTGGTGGGTGGTGGGTGGTGGTGGTGTGGTGGTGTGGTGGTGGTGGTGGTGGTGGTGTGTGTTAGTAGTAGTAGTATAGGTTAGTTATCTTAAGTATACCTGCATCGACGTGCCGGGCGTACAAAATCCCATCGAGTCAAGTGTCGTACCTCTTGAACAAAACCAGCCTTCTCACATCCATGCCTTATCGATTGTTTTACATGTAAAAGAAAAATATTATTATGGTAATTGAGTTTTGAATGGCTTACATTCAATGCCAAATCACATGCTAGAATTATGGTTTATAATTTCCTTAAGTTACTTAATTGACTTCCACATTCCTACCATGCTGTATCCTTATTGCTAAAGTTGTTATTGACATATTGGTGATGTTGACCATTATAAATAGTAAATGATAATACAATAAAAATGATAACAATAGCAATGATACTAGTAAAGACAATAATAATGACAGTGATGAAAATTATTATAACAAAAAATAATACATATGTACTTTGTTGACTCATTAATTACGCCGACTATTCTTGCTATATTTCGTTAGTAGATATATATCGATAGGAATATCTTGATGCCTGATGAGTTTGAAGATACAAACTGATTCTAGAAAAAGAGCTATTCATATTCATACTTATTATTTTTTATTACTAAAGTTATGGTGTAGCAGTGATAGTAATGATGATCATAGTAATAATTATTATTTCTGTTATTACTATTGCTATTGTTATTATAAATAATAATAATGATAATTATTATCATTATTGTTATTATCATCATCATTACTATATATCATTAATATCATTTATAAGGAAAACCAAAGAAATAGTAATATTTTAGTATTTGTGAAGCTTTATTCGAAGGATCACTTGCCTCTCAAAATTTACACATATTCGAATGCATTGCTCTGGTTTTGACTTTGAACTTCGACAGTGCTCATTCATTCATTTGCCCTTTGATAAATCTCAACAACGCATGAAGTATATTTATTATTCACCGTAAATCATGTTTCTTATGGAAAATAATAATAGCAGTCTCTTACAAGTCACGTAAAGAAACAAACAATTATTTATCACCCATCTAACAATGCTGTTTGTTGTGTCATATTGATATATGGTTTGTTGACTCTTTTGTGCATACTTTTTTTTGTATAATGTTATTCAATTTTCAAATGCGTTTCATTGTGAAATATGTTTTAAATAATCATTGAAAGGTCAAATGAAGAGTTACAGTATGAAATAAAAGAAATACTTGATATTTGCAATAATAGTAATAATAAAATTATCTGAAATCGTTATCTTTTTAAGATAGAATAACCTGTGCAAGGTAAAATAGAGCAGAGACATTCCTCGTTAGGAAAATGGAAGTATTAAATGACGGAATAGTTTCAGTTTCACACGGCCATGTTTTACAAGATAAAATGTGCATGTAATGAACGGAATGAACGAAAATAAGACACTTTTCATCTATGGTATTACCTTCGTAAGTTGATAATAAGAAAAGTTATGTGACATGTGCAATATGTTCATTATTATAAAAGTCGGCATCCGATATCTATAAACGTAAATAAAGAACTGCGCAAAGCGATCGCCATTATTCACGCGACGGCAGGCAGGCACAAGGGTAGTGCGGGAGTTTTAAAACGTCATAAGGTAATGCACATGCGGGACAGATTTGTAACTAGGCACGGTCGCAGCGATGAAGTACTTTTAAACTAGTCACATGCTGCCATGAGGGTAACAGTAAGTTTTCAAAATAAGTATTTTTTTATAAGTTTTTACATATCGCCGTTCATGGGTGAAACCCACCATTGTTTATCACAATCGTCGTCTTTAGGGAGAAGCCCACCTTCATTCTTTCTATCATATTATTTATTAGAATATAGTTAAACATCCATATATATATATATATATATATATAATATATATATATATATTATATATATATATATATATATATAATATATATAATATATATATATATATATATATATAAAAACCGAATCCAGAGAGTAGCCTTATATAGTAAACATTAAACCGGATACTGATGCTACATAGACATTGTGAGCTGACGTCTTGGGTAGTTTAAGGGAGAGAGAGGAAGATTAGGCATTACGTAAATAAGACGCTATGGCTTCACCGGCAGAGATATTGACGTGGCTGAGGGTCAGGTCGTAATGATGGCATGCGCAGACCAGAGAGAGGTATATATTTGTAAATATATTTGCCTAAAATTGTTTACATCATCCATTATTGGCGCAAATGTATCCCCTGATAAGAACTGGACACACGCACACGCACTCACACATACGCGCGCGCCACACACACACACACACAACACACACACACAACACACACCACACACACACAAACACAAACAAACACACACACACACACACACACCCCACAACACACACACACAAAACCAAAAAAAAAAATATGGTCATAATTTAATGTACAGTTTTGGGGCTGGTCCAGCGGGTGCATAATTAGCACAGTCACTCCTAAAAGGTTTCTGTAGTGGCAGTAGAGGGATCACTTCTTAACCCCCAGCAACGCCGGAATTGGGGCAAGGCTACAATGGCGAGACCCTTACTTATTTGGACATTAAAATTACACATACTACCTCGTGGGTAAGTGAAATACCAATAAAACAGTAAAATGGGAGAATCGAGCGTTTGTGCTGGAAAAATTTAAAACTTTATTAAAGGAATTTCATAAAGAAGAACAAAAACTCATATGACGTTCCTAAGAAACCCCCGGGATTTATTACCCACCCTATAGGACTGTCCACATGTAATTTTGCCATAAAATCCCTGAGCCAAACATCACCTGTGTATTGCGGCGGTGAAAAAAATTCGCCGAAACTAAGCGCGCAGGAGCTGCTTTTACTAATAAACCGATACGCGACACTTCCTGGCACGTCACCATGGGAAAATCTTGTTTTCGTTATCCAGGGATTCCAAAATGCTGGAACCATAGGCGATCACCATCTGTTAAAAATGCTGGAACATAAGGCGATCACCTCTTTCTTAATTCTTAAACTGCTACTAGTGTTGACGGAGGAGCTTTTGCTTGAAGTGACAGAGAATTGACTTCAAAGAAAAAACCAACGGAGGTTGCCGGCGTAATCGTCGGAAAAAAACGAACGTTGCTCGTGCGTCGCAAATAAAAGATGTAGACTCATTAAGCAAGGCCCGTGTTTGGCGGGAATTTGAGAGAGAGACCAAAAAACAAAAAAATAAATGTGCTCCTGTTAGATCAGCCGATAGGAGGGGCTGAACGCTCGTCCTTTTAATATATTTTACCATCATAATGACGGTGTCAGAAAATGACGTCATATTTCCTGACCAACCAAAACTCGAATACTATGGCTAATTATGCGTTCCTCAAAGGAAGCTTTCAGTCTGTAGCGTGCCGGTTGTTGAAAATAGTGAAGGTCTGTGAGGTTAAAAGTTCAGTGTAAGAAGCCGGTTGGTATGGCCCCAAGTTAGTTTTCTTAAAAAAATACAGGCAAGTTGACTCCAAATGACTTTGCACCGCGTTAAGCGAAATGCACAGACACAAGATTTATCGTTATTTTTATAGCCGTGTATCGCAAAACCGACTTAACACTGTTTTGTCGAAACGGGGGGACGAGTTACGGGAGGAATGGTAAGAAGGCGGCATGATTTATTATAGTTAAAATGGCCATAGTCTCCTAGAACTTGTAATAATTAACATTATAAAGGTGATGCGACAATGCATAATGCCAGTTTCAGATCGTTTTCGGATCACTCCACAGCAAACGGCAAAAAATGCGCAAAAAACCGGTAAAAAGTAAGTCGTCCGAAATCATGCAATAAAAGTGTTATAGATTGTGATTGAAATTCTTACTTGTACTTTATTTCGAAAACTATAATAGTTTGACATTTTATAAGCAATGAAAAAAAAAATGAAAATGCGATCGTCTTCCGTGGCCCTCAATGTACTGTATATGCCTATAGCCTTTCGATGCTCTGACGAACCCAAAAACTGTCTAAGAAAATTGCATATTAATTATCAACACTGAGGCTGGACTTGAGAATGGATAATTTCCATAACGTAAAAAAAATATTTTATGTGGCGTAGAAAACCCGTAACTTTATTTAGTTACCCTTATTTTTTTTTTTTTCGTTTTCTGTAAATAATTTGGGATTATTTGGAAGCAGCACCGCCCACACTTGTGAAAAAAAGGGATGAATGTTTGTTTAGGGTTAATGAATCTAAAAAGAATATTTATTGATGTTTTTGCTTTTAATTTTACTTTATATTTAGACGGAGAAAATTATATGTACGTGAACGACAATCGGCTCGCGTTTTACGTTGCGTAGTGTAGGGAAATTGAAAAATGCATCGTTAGTTTTCCTATATTCATGCATTTATTAGTTAATGATCGACCACTTCTAACAAAATAATTTTTATTTAGTTTAGTCCTTTATTACCACCCTGACCAACTGCACAGGCATGGTCTTTAGCATATAATAGATACATTTGAATTTTAGGCTATAGCGTTATTGGGGATAAGTACTATATTATTTTGAAGGACAGGAATAATTACACAGTCCTTTATCAACTCGTCTTGCCACGCCGGCGTACAGTTTGGGGGCTGGAAAGGCATTGAAAACATTTGATATGCAGTCAGTGATTTTTACATTCCAAATTTAGATACACCATAATATATCTTCTAAAATATCAGATGATATGATTAGTTACATAGTTCTCCGTACCTCTGCTAGGAGGTCTGAAAAGGCACTCTGAGAATAAAGTACCCGCGTTCGCATGTATTCCCTTTATTACACAGTTTACACTTAGATTCGACGTTACAGCTTATAAGTTAAGTAAGTTATTTACCACCCTGGCTATCTGCTCAGGCGTAAGCAATCATGATTACAGTTTTACATATACCTGACATAGTACAGTAGTCTGTAACTACTGTAATTGTACAAGGTAAAATAGAAATAGAAATCATCATCATACAAAAAATATTACTTTTATATGCTTTTGGCACTGTGTTTAAATAAACTGTTATTTGTTACGGTAGTTATTACACAGTAAATTTAGGGTATAGGGAAAAGTATATCTTCCAAAAGTATCAGATGAAATGAAATATTCACATAGTTCTTTATACCTCATGTTAGATGGCGAGGGCTGTATCACGTGACATTTCCGAATTAGTCTAAGCGTTCGTTTGTTTTCTCGTTACAGTCTACATTAGATTTCATCTGCACTTCTTGCACCGTGCAGTTGCCAGTACATTCGTAACCTAACCCTATTCTGGCAATAACCATCTTGTTCAAAGATGGATCTCGATCCGTAGAGTTAAATGGGAAGTATTGCTAACATTTTTTTATGATAAACAATGCATTCGTGTTGTTAATCACCCATTTTTTTTCATCGTTCATATTAAAATCGAATCAAAATATCTTAAGCTTTTTTTTAGACACATGTTCTGGGTGACTTATACTTACTTATTTCCTGAACCGGTCATTTGTGATGGAAAACAACAACAAAATTCACACATATTACCGTTAACAATTGGAACAAAATTAATTTTTCATTGAAAAAATTAACTTAAAATATCTTGAATCCATTATAGATGTTTACTTTATTTCAGTATTACCTTAGTTACCTATATAATTCTATTTTCTATGGATGTAATACTCAAAGAGAACAAAAAATTTTATGGCGGACTATACAAATGAGTAATTTTTTGTTTTTTATAGTTGTTATTGGTTTTTAAATCAAGTCATTATGATGAGGATGAGCAGGAGGAGGGGGGGAAAAATTAGAATGGGTGGTAATATCTATAGTAAGACAAATGAAATATTTATCATGACGATAATAGTAGCAAACGTAATGATGGTAATACTTATAAAAATGATGGGTGATGATCATGACGATAACAATAACAATAATTATGACAATAATAGCAATAAAAACTGATAAAACAGTGAAAACCAACAAATGGTGGAATTATTATAATACTGATAACAAAAATATTTAAAGATGATGATAAATATATTAATAATGGCAATAATAAAAAATAATGTAATGATAAGAAAATATTTTATATGATGATGATGATATGTGATCATTTTTTATATTCATAATAATGATAACAATAAAGACAATAACAATAAAGATAATTATAATAACTAGATGCTGATAATATAAAACAACAACAACTACAACAATTATTAAAAATAATAATAATTATTATTATTATTATACAAACATATAATATTAATGACATAACAATAATAAACAATAATAAACAGGTATAATACTAATTGTACATTAATGACAATCAGTAACGATAAAGATAAGAATAAGAAAAAGAAGAAATTATAAAAAATAATGACAATGAGAAGATAATTATACCACAGCACAACAACAACAACGATAGTAATAATAATGATGATACTAACTATAATGATAATAATGCTAATAATAATAAGAATGAGAATTCTACGGGTTCCTTTCCGCGTTTCTGCGGGGCATTTTTTCCACTTCTTTGCGTCACGTCCTCTTCCTTTTTCTCTATTGTCTTCAGGTCTTCATGCAGTTTTTTCCCTCTCGTCTTTGTCTCCCCCTCTTCTTCTGCCCGACCTTTATCCCTATTATTCTTTTCCCACATATCCCTCATCTCTCCTCTGTGGGTACCCTGACATAGGCCTTCTCTAGACCTTTGAAAAAAAAAACTACATTTCTGGCCTTCCATGTACTTCTCTGTCAGTTGCCGCAACGCTAAAAAGGGCGTCGGCATTGCACCTCCGGGGATAAGACCAAATTAACACCTCTTCCCCAGTCCCTGTCTTGATTCATTTCCAGATCTGCAAGGCATGTGAGGGAAGTTTGATTTCTCTATAATTGCTACAATCTTGATGTCCCGCTTCCTCTTTATATAGGGATCCATGTGCTGCTTCTCCATTCTTCTAGCATATCTTCCTTCAAACAGTTTTGAATAATAATGATAATAATGATGAGATTAGATGATAATAATAATGATAATAACAATAATAGTAATAATGATATCAATAGTAATAGTAATACTAATGATGATGATGATAATGATAATAAAAATAATAATAATAATAATGATAATAGTAATTTAAAAATAGCGATAGTAAAATTTTAAAAAGCAACATCAATGATAATGATAATACTAATATAATAATACATAAAAAAAATAATAATAATAAGAGCAGCTACAACAATAATTCAGTACAGCAATAATAAGACTGATAATAATGATGATGATGATATTTAAAGATAAGACATGGATAATAAAAAAAATAAAAAGAAAAAAATACAAAAAAACATATAAGAAAATGCAATACAATAAAACAACAATAATAAAAACAAAAAAATTTTTTTTTAAAAAAAAAAAGGAAAAAAAAAATTTTTTATTAAAATAAAAAAT
>NC_051397.1:27758508-27768508 GCF_015228065.2 Penaeus monodon
TTTTTTCCCCACCCTAGCTTTTTCCATCCCATAACCTAAAGGGCCCCCCTCGGACCACTTGTAGCAGACTCCTTTCCCCTTACTCTACCATTGCCATACACATAACGTTTTTAAACTTATAAATATATATTTAAACAGTAATACTACCCTCTACATCCACACCTTTTCTAGACATGACAACGGACGCGACATCCGCAGGCCTTCCGCCTCGCGACCCCGTCCCGTATCACGTTCACATCATCACTCCATACTTCCGAGTACATCGCAACTCTGTGAGGTTCCTAGTTCAATCTGTAAAAAAGAAGGTCGCCTGCGAGCGACAAACAGACAGCCTACAGCCCCCTGACCGGACTGAACCTCTGTCCGTCAGTTGTACAACCCTTTCCCATTACAAATATTTCTACAAACAAGCAAGAAGACTTTTTCCCACCTTTGCCGTGCCCAAGATTTCCGCATAGTCCCAGACGCGACTTGTCTGCACTCTACCGCTCATCGGCCATCGTTCACACACACAACCACACACACACCCCACCACACACACACACACATATATATATGTGGGGTTTTGGTGTTGTGGGGGGTGTGTGTGTGTGTGTGTGTGTTGTGTGTGTGGTGTGTGTGTGTGTGTGGGGTGTGTGTGTAAGTGTGAGTGTGAGTATAAGCGTGAGTGTGAGTGTGAGTATGAGTGTGAGTATCTCTGGCAAGGAGTAAGAGAAGTGTCGTGGTTAGGTGGTTAGGTCAGTGATAATAAGTGCTAAAAATTACGAGTAAAAAGTGATGTGTGATAGCCTACATAAGAGAGAAAGATTCGTGAATATATAGACCTTATATTCCAATCAAAATAGAAATAAAAATTCATCCAAACGTCTCAGGAGTCTATAAAAGTCATTATTGGACTAACATATTTTGAGCTTTTAACTAAAAGGGATGCCAGGAATACTAGGTTTCTTTTACCATGCTAAATAATTCATAAGGTCCCAGTGCTCACGAGAGTCCCACAACTGATAGAACAGGGAAAAAAAAATCACCACCTCCTACCAGAAAAAGATCCCAAAATTTACGAAATCACTAGAAATGACAACCCATCCCCGCGTTCTAACCCACACGACGCCGGGTACAGTGCCAAATCGCATGGGTATTACATTTTTTTCCTAAAGTAAATTCGCAAAGGAACAGCCAAGCTCCCAGTATGTAGTACAGTACATCACAAAATCAGGTAGATTTAAACATGGCTACCAAAAGCGACGAATATAATCAGCACCTCAACATAAGATTCACCAGATAAACTATGCATTAACAAGTTTAACTCAGTTGAGTGCCAGACGCTGACCCGTGTCAAGGTGGGCCGAGAGCATACGCCAGTAAGCTTAGCAACCGCTAAGGAATGTGACACCTTTCCGAAAAAAGCCCGATACAAAATTCACCTTCTGACTTCCTCTAAAACCCCAAACCCCATCCTTACCCATTCCAACATGTCCTAAACCCTCCCCTCCCACATCACCCCCTCCTTCTCTCAATCCCTCTGCTGCAAGCCCACAATATGCACATTATAATGAATGGGCTCAAAAATAATGGAGTGCGTATGTGCGCTCAGCAGACACTGTTCAATCGTCTGTGCACGAGTATGAGTACGTAGCACGAAAGTGCGCAGTTGTATGCCTGTTTGTGTACGTGTCCGTGTGTGTGTATACAAGAGAAAAAAATACATACATAGATATGTATACAAAGTGTGTATGTATGTATATATCAATATGTGTATATGTATGTATATGTATATGTATGTGCGTGCATATATCTGTATATGTATGTATATGTGTGTATATGTATGCACGACTGTGTGTTTTGTACGTATATGTATGTATATGTATGTGCGAGGTGTGTATGGTTGTATAAAGTATATATGTAGGTGTGAGTGTATATATGCATATATATGTGTAATGTATATGTGTGTGTGTATGTATACGTAAGTGTGTAGTGTATGGATATATATGTATATGTAAGTAGTAGGAGGAAGGACAGAATTGAACACATTCACACACGTACATGAATGTGAAAGTAGGGCAGTGACCGTGACATAACCAGTGACCTTGTCGCAACCACAAACCGCAAAAACCCCAACCAATGTCCACAACAACATAATCAATACCGGAAATCATTTAAAATACTTTCAAATGTGCATTTTATGTTCGTACATGGGGCATCATAAGAGAAATAATGAAACTAATGATGTGCTACAGACGAGGATCCCCTCCAAGCAGGTGACAGGTGACATAGATCAATGATCACTGTGTAACCACACAACCTTGTCGAGAGTGAAAACAGGTTAATGACTACAGTGGCCCACGAGGTAACCACTAGACCTTAGCTAACGATGGCTAACACGCACACCTTAGGGTTTGAAAATGGCATCATTAACAAAAAGATAATTACTGTAAGTGATTAACAATCAATGTCCGTAACCGAAATCATTCCCCATAGCCAGGGTGTACAGACGAGGTCCCCCCAAATGCAGGTGATCGGTGACATAGATCAATGATCACCGCGAACCACAAAACCTTGTCGAGAGTGAAAGCAGGTTATGACTACAGTGGTCAGGGGGTAATCACAAAACCATAGCAAACGATGGCTAGCACACTCCCTTAAACGGTTGAAAATGTTGCATCATAACAGAAAGTGATTAACTAATCAATATCCGTAACCGAAATCATTACCCGTAGGCAGGTGCTACAGATGACTCCCCCGTGGCTCCTCCACCCACACCGCAATTTTCACCATGTTTAAACTTGTACCGAGATCGATAATTGATTCTGTTACAGACGAGGGAAACGGGTCTCTCCTATGACTGAAACTGTCAAAATAAATGAAAAATTGGTCACACGGGTTCTGCTAATGACCGATAATTACTGCTCCTCTCTCACCGCACCAGAGATAAGTATACAATTAAGTGTAAAGTATTATAAAAACTCGTTATAAAATATATTCTTTTTTTTTGATTGTATAAACACTATACAATGCGCTTGCGCGCACGCAACGCACGCACGCGCGCACACACAACACACACCCCACCCCACACACGCCAATTGCTAAGCTGAATACCAAAATGATAATCTATTGTCTCGATAGACTTTCCTCCTCATATTTGCGTCAATCCCGTATATGGTGTAGGCGATGTGGAAGGAGAACTCGTGCTTGCAAAATTGTCTCAAATGTAAACACCACCCCTCCTCTCCTCACCAAAGCATATTCTGTTTTTGCTAAGAGAATATATCCTGGTTCTATTCTGTGTTTGCTAACGATTTCTCGCTGTTGGTAAATGATGAGAATTATTGGATAGATCATCTTCCCCGGGTGGCAGCTCTTGGATGTTTGATAGGGCATGTGTCAGGCCCATCTATGTAGCGATAGTTAGAGCTTTTGGGAAGAAAATTCTTCTCTCGATCGTGTCCTCCTCTTAAATGACAGTCTATCACCAGTGGATTACGGAACTAACCGTTTCTTCATTGCGGTGATATTCCAGGTGGTGATGATTTATTATACGTAGTGTAGGGGGTTTCTCCATTGAATATCTTCTTTTCTTCCTGGCGTATTGTCACTCACTGTTCACTCACCAACGACTAAACAGGGCTTTAAATACCACTGGTGGCAATATTTCCATACAGGCAACTATTGATATTGTTGGGTGGGGGGGTTGGGGGGGCGATAGGGGTCTCATCTTTTAATATTTTTATACAGTCGTTCTTACACCCCAAAGACATTTCATAATAAAAATATAGTTTATTGAAAAAGATCATGAAATTCTTGTACTTTTTTATGACTGTCAAGCTTACCACAAACATACGTCCCTAAGAGGCGATAACACAAATAACAGGTTTAAAAGTTTCTGTGTAAATGAAAATGCGATAACCAATATATCATATGTTTGCACCTTTCATTA
This sequence comes from Penaeus monodon, assembly GCF_015228065.2. Taxonomy (NCBI): domain Eukaryota; kingdom Metazoa; phylum Arthropoda; class Malacostraca; order Decapoda; family Penaeidae; genus Penaeus; species Penaeus monodon. The sequence continues at coordinate 27,762,443 of NC_051397.1, forward strand.
ACAGGTAAATTTAGCTATAGACTAAAAAGACGCTGGTTTTATTCTATCTATAGAGCATTAATAGGTTTTAAGCTATCTACACCAGGTCAAAGACGGGTTTCCCCTCGTATTTACGCCTGAACACCTAATTATCTACCAACTAGCATCACTACCTGTATAACTATTGTTTGAACTTGTAACTGACTTGACAAATGACCGTGTTACAGACGGTGATCACCCCTCATAACCAATAACAAATAACCGTACAAGGGAAAGAACCCAAACGCAGGACGGATTAGAAGTCAGGCAGGTAATGACCAAATTCAAGGTGTTGACCCGAGAAAAAGGTGATCCTTCCTTACTTCCTACCGCCTCTGCACCACATTCCTCCATACCCCCTACAAGCAATATAGTAAGAAAAGAAGCAACAAACAAAACACCCGTACAAGTCCTGCCTAAGGAGATAATACAGCTCTGCACTGAAGTGTTACAGGCGATGATCAATCTATAGCTAAAAGAGCGTGACACGATCAATATGATAGCCCGATGTCAGGTGTCACTGACGACCTCAGCTCCATCATCACCCTCCCCCCTCCCCCATATGCCTTTATGCACTCAATATGCCTTATATGACTCAAACTTACACAAAACACCGTCCTAAGAGGCGAAACACAAATAACAGGCTTAAAGTTTCTGTGTAAATGTAAATGCAATAACCAATATTTCATATGTTTGCACCTTCATACTTTAAAACTAACAAGTTAATTAGCTAATAGACTGAAAAGACGCTTGGGTTTTATTCTATTTAGAGAGCATTAATAGTGTTTTCAAGGCATCCACACCAGTCAAAGACGGGCTTCCCCCTCATTTTACGCCTGGAACACCAAATTTTCTACCCAAATAGCGTCACCACCTGTCCAGTGTTGACTCAGTTATGTTTTGCTAATTAAACCCCAAGGGACAATGCGGGATTTTTCCTAAATGTTTCCCGCCGCATTTCTCGGTTAAATGGGGTGCTGTAGACTCAGTTAAGTTAGAAGATAGGCAAAGAGAGAAGATACAATTTGGAGCCACAGTGAGGGAAAAAATAGAGGCCTTCTAAAAAGATGTTCTTTAGCAGGAGTGAGTAAAACCATTCACAGTATTTAATGCAAAATAGGGAAAAAGACAGAAGGAGAAATTGTAGTGGGGAATCATGTAATAGCACTAGGAATGAAAGGGGACAATTCTAATCGATGTCATGAATATTCTTCGAAAAAGACTAGAATGGAAGTGGACATGGAAGTCGCCATCTGATATAAAAACACGAAATTAACTTCTAATTTCAAATTGGCCTGATTTAGTAAAAAATGTGGAAGTTATTAATAAGTAAATGTTGGGAGCGACCATGGAATGGGTCAGAGGCCAATTTAGATTACACCTTAGAAGGGAAAGTACCAAACTTATATGAAAACTGCAGCCAAATTTAGCTAACTTGAAGACCAGAGCGACAGGGAGTAGAGGAGGTTTATTGTAAAATATTGGAAGATATATACAGAGATGGAACAGCAACCGTCAAGCTCCACACAGAAACCGATAAAATACAAATTAACAAAAGTGTTAGACATGGCAATACCATAACACCAAAACTGTTCTTGAGGAAATATTCAAGAAGCTAGAATAGAATGGAAAGGGTATCAAAATAGGAGACGAATACTAACAATCTAAGATTTGCAGATGATATTGTTCTCTTCAATTGAATCTGCAAATGAAATGCAGCAACTAATAAATCATCTGAACAGAAAAAGTTTGAAAGTCGGACTTAGGATGAACAAGAAAAAGCCAAGATCATGTTCAACAATAGAGTTCAATTTGAACAGATACATGAACAAGGTGAAGTGCTAGTGATAGTGAGCAAGTATATATACACTTAGGGCAACTGGTACAGACAAACACATATAGCTAAGAGGAAAATTAGTCTTTGGCAGACTCAGTAGCATAGTAAGAGGCTCCTTGTCATTATGTTTTAAAAAGAAGTCTTTAACCAATGCATCCTCCCAGTTATGACCTATGGACTACAACCAAATTATTTGAGAGGAAACTAATAAGTGCTCACAGAGGGATGGAGAAGTTGATGATAGTAATTAGCCTAAGAGATCGGATGAGGGCAATGTGGATCAGGGAAAAGACAAAAGTGGAAGATATTCTTGTGAGCATCAAAAAGAAAAATGGCAATGGGCAGGTCATATATGTCGGAGACAGGACAGGACGATATATGGGCAAAGAAAGTGACAGACTGGGCTATAGACATCATAAAGAGGCCAAGGGCCAGACCAGTTACACGATGATGTGACGAAATAACGAAATTTGGGGACCAAAACTATGATTATGACACACTGTAGCCACTGGTATATCACATACTTCCCATCAGCAGCTGCTATATCATATATTCTGTAAGACTGCGATCGGAGATGCTGCATTGTATAAAATTCATCTTCTGTGTCACAAGCTCCTCGAGGAGGCCTCGATGGTTGTGACCACCAGGTCAACACATGGTCCGCATGAGCCATAAGAGCTGACCTGTCTAAAACGTTTGTGGGAGGGGTCGTGCCCTAGGAAGCGATGGCAGCTCGTCACATGATCGATGCTGGGAGATAGTGAGATTGCGACTAAAGTGATGTATAAAATATGAAGTAGAATGTTACTTGGCGTTGTAGCATATGTATGTTTAAAGTGTGAGGGCAGTTCGAGGGGAACGCCCATAGCATTCTGGAATCAGCCCCCTAAGCTGATATTCTGCTGTTCCCATATTGCGTATGTATCCAATATCTATTGAAGTTCTTTATCTTATAATTTAATATATGTTATTTAGTGGCTCTGTGTATTATATGCATACATTCCTATAATCGATGTATTAATTAACAGGTTTGACCGCTAATGAATAAACCTTATGCGAGTGCTATGCAGTGGTATCAGTCACCCCACATCCACTGACAAATCATGGGCGTTCGGCGGCCCCACACACACACACACCACACACACACACACACACACACACACACACACACACACACACACACACACACACACACACACACACTGTAAGAGTCTGTAAGAACTCTTGTACAGTGGCTTGCAGGGGTAGTTATAGTTGTATGCTGGCTTGACTCTTTATTGATGAAGAGTACAACACTAACGGAACACACGAGACAATATCTAGGAGTAAAGTTGTGAGCGCGGGGTCACGTGTCAGGCTGACCCACCTGAGGGCAAAGGCTGGTCAGACTTTACCACGTAAGGCACTGGGCACGAACTGTCGGGTCAGGCGTGGACAGATAAAATTGTCATCTACGCCCTCGCTGAGTCGTTAGTTCCTATTTTGTACTTGGAGCCACGTGGCAAAATGGCTTACAGATATAGGCTTATGTATATGCCACAAACACACACACACACACACATATATATATCTAAATATATATATATATATATATATTATATATATATATATATATATATATATATAATATATATATATAAACACACATACCAATATATATATATATATATATATATAATATATACTATATATATATATATATATATATATATATATGTCCTGGGTAAGACAATAAACTGCACCCTGGGGTTCCCTTGAACAAGGATAACACCCTATTAGCTCCCTATGCCAGGGTTGCGGTGAAGCTGTCAGCAGCAGGGTAGTGGATATCTGGTGAAAACTCCTTCGGTTCTACTGGTTACTGGTTTCACCAAACAATATGTCTGCCCGTATTGCAGTGTAACTGTTTCAAAGTGGCAGAGATAGTTCCTCCTAGTTAGTTGGAGACTGCAAGTGAGAAGGAGCCTGGGGATTCCCACTCAACTTTTCTTTCTCCTGACAAACCTCTACACCAATGATTAAATACAGAAATAATTATTCATATCACATCGCCCGTCGCGTGGGTTATCAAGGGGTGCGTTGTTCAGTGGGCAACCAGGCTGACAATGTTAAATATGCATCTAGAAGACAAAGAAAACATGTCCAATTAAGAAACACATTCAAAATAGGAACATGGAACGAAAGGAAAATGAAAGAGATGGGTAAATTGCATACTGTCTGTAACGAAATGGATAGATACAACATTCACATACTAGGTTTCAATGAGACCAATTGGAAAAGTAATGGAAGTTTAATAACTAAAGAAAACAAGACCGTTATTTTTTCTGGAAAAGAAGAAGGAAATTATAGTCACGGAGTTGTTATGATTCTCACGAAAAAAAACTGCAAATGCACTAATTGGTACAGACCAATAAATGACTATACAATGCTACACACCAACCAACATTGCAAGTGATGAAGAAATGGAAAATTTTATAACACTCCAAGAAACTTTAGACACAATCCCTAACAGAGATGTAAAAGTAATCACGGGAAACCTCAATGCCAAAGTAGGCAAAAATGATCTAAAAATGACATCTGTGGAAAATTCGGCCTTGGAGATGTAAATGAAAGAGGTGAATATTTTATTGAATTTTGTATTAAAAATAATCTAGTTATAGCAAACACATTGTTCCAACACCACCCAAGACACTTGTACAGTGGTTTTCACCAGACAAAAGAACACGCAACCAAATTGACTACATTGTTTTGAACCAGAAATGGAAAGTTGTATAAAAAGACCTGGTGCCGATTGCAACAGTGACCACCAACTACTAACTATCGACTTTCAAATAAGACAAAAAGATGGAGCGTCCAACATCACCTATAAAGCTCGACTACAAAACTCTTGACAACAATTACAGAATTACAGTGTCAAACAAATTTGAAATACTCAATCAATGTGAAGATGATAAACCCCAAATGAGTGTGGGAGGAAAAGAACTCCTGCTGAGCGCTGCTTAAAAGAAACTATTGCCCCCCCCCAAAAAAAATCCCCCTGGATATCTGAAGAAACACTAAGTGAAATTGAAACAAGAAGATGCCTAAAATCAAAGGGTATCAATAATCCAGTTCAAGAAGAAATTTTACAAAAAACAAAATACAAAATTCAAAGATTATGCGACGAGATAAGGAAAAATATTTAAATGAACATTGCCAGAGAATTGAAAACTGTTATATAATAAGACAACTAAAAAAACTCTACAAGGAGTACGAATCATCACACGAAATTTTTAAAACCTACAATGGACACTATCAAAACTGAAGATGGACTTGTTTTATGTGATGGAAAAGAAGTCAAAGATAGATGGAATCAATATTGTTCCAACCTATACAATAAGAATAAAGATCTAACAACAACATTAATTAGACTCAATGACGGCGAGGATGAACCACCGCCACTGCTAGACGAAGTTATAAAAGCCATAAAATAATTAAAGAATAATAAGAGCCCGGGAATAGATGAAATAACAACAGAACTAAACGAGAATGCTGGCGAAAGTGTTGAATACTTCTACAAACTTTGTACGAAAATTTGGAATGAAAGAAGATGGCCAGAAGACTGGGTAAAATCAGTCTTTACTCCCATACCTAAAAAAGGTGACGCACTCCAATGCAACAATAACAGTACAATTGCATTAATAAGTCACAGCAGCAAAATTTTGTTGAAAATTATTGCTAAAAGAATGAAGTTAAAGTTAAGAGAAGAAATTGCAGATATTCAAGCAGGCTTTCGCCCCGGAAAAGGTACCAGAAACCAGATTCTAAATCTGAAATTGATCATAGAGAAAAACAGAGAACATCAGAAAGACCTATACCTGTGTTTCATCGATTACTCGAAAGCTTTTAATACTGTTGATCAAAATATCCTCTGGAATAACATGAACGATATGAAATTTCCAAAACACATTCTCCAACTAATAAAAGCCATGTATGACCAACAACAAGCAACTGTAAGAACCACTTATGGGTTAACAGAATGGTTCGAAAATCAACCAAGGAGTACGACAAGGTTGTATTCTGTCTTCGCATTTTTAATATATATTCTGAAGCAATTATGAGAGGTGTTCTAGAGAATTTTGACGAAACTGTAGATGTTGGAGGATACAAAATATGAAATCTAAGATACGCCGATGATATAGTTTTAATTGCCAGCAGTATCATTGAACTAC
>NC_051397.1:27773508-27782459 GCF_015228065.2 Penaeus monodon
AATAAAATATTCACCTCTTTCATTTACATCTCCAGGCCGAATTTTTCCACAGATGTCATTTTTAGATCATTTTTGCCTACTTTGGCATTGAGGTTTCCCGTGATTACTTTTACATCTCTGTTAGGGATTGTGTCTAAAGTTTCTTGGAGTGTTATAAAATTTTCCATTTCTTCATCACTTGCAATGTTGGTTGGTGTGTAGCATTGTATAGTCATTTATTGGTCTGTACCCAATTAGTGCATTTGCAGTTTTTTTTTTCGTGAGAATCATAACAACTCCGTGACTATAATTTCCTTCTTCTTTTCCAGAAAAAATAACGTTCTTGTTTTCTTTAGTTATTAAACTTCCATTACTTTTCCAATTGGTCTCATTGAAACCTAGTATGTGAATGTTGTATCTATCCATTTCGTTACAGACAGTATGCAATTTACCCATCTCTTTCATTTTCCTTCGTTCCATGTTCCATTTTGAATGTGTTTCTTAATTGGACATGTTTTCTTTGTCTTCTAGATGCATATTTAACATTGTCAGCCTGGTTGCCCACTGAACAACGCACCCCTTGATAACCCACGCGACGGGCGATGTGATATGAATAATTATTTCTGTATTTAATCATTGGTGTAGAGGTTTGTCAGGAGTAAAGAAAAGTTGAGTGGAATCCCCCAGGCTCCTTCTCAACTTGCAGTCTCCAACTAACTAGGAGGAACTATCTCTGCCACTTTGAAACAGTTACACTGCAATACGACAGACATATTGTTTGGTGAAACCAGTAACCAGTAGAACCGAAGGAGTTTTCACCAGATATCCACTACCCTGCTGCTGACAGCTTCACCGCAACCCTGGCATAGGGAGCTAATAGGGTGTTATCCTTGTTCAAGGGAACCCCAGGGTGCAGTTTATTGTCTTACCCAGGACATATATATATAATATATATATATATATATATATATATATATATATATATATATATATATATATATATTGGTTGTGTGTTTATATATATATATATATATATATATATATATATATATATATATATATTATATATATATATTATGTGTGTGGTGTGTGTTTGTGGCATATACATAAGCCTATATCTGTAAGCCATTTTGCACGTGGCTCCAAGTACAAAATAGGAACTAACGACTCAGCGAGGGCGTAGATGACAATTTTATCTGTCCACGCCTGACCCGACAGTTCGTGCCCAGTGCCTTACGTGGTAAAGTCTGACCAGCCTTTGCCCTCAGGTGGGTCAGCCTGACACGTGACCCCGCGCTCACAAACTTTACTCCTAGATATTGTCTCGTGTGTTCCGTTAGTGTTGTACTCTTCATCAATAAAGAGTCAAGCCAGCATACAACTATAACTACCCCTGCAAGCCACTGTACAAGAGTTCTTACAGACTCTTACAGTGTGTGTGTGTGGTGTGTGTGTGTGTGTGTGTGTGTGTGTGTGTGTGTGTGTGTGTGTGTGTGTGTGTGTGTGTGTGTGTGTGTGGGGCCGCCGAACGCCCATGATTTGTCAGTGGATGTGGGGTGACTGATACCACTGCATAGCACTCGCATAAGGTTTATTCATTAGCGGTCAAACCTGTTAATTAATACATCGATTATAGGAATGTATGCATATAATACACAGAGCCACTAAATAACATATATTAAATTATAAGATAAGAACTTCAATAGATATTGGATACATACGCAATATGGGAACAGCAGAATATCAGCTTAGGGGGCTGATTCCAGAATGCTATGGGCGTTCCCCTCGAACTGCCCTCACACTTTAAACATACATATGCTACAACGCCAAGTAACATTCTACTTCATATTTTATACATCACTTTAGTCGCAATCTCACTATCTCCCAGCATCGATCATGTGACGAGCTGCCATCGCTTCCTAGGGCACGACCCCTCCCACAAACGTTTTAGACAGGTCAGCTCTTATGGCTCATGCGGACCATGTGTTGACCTGGTGGTCACAACCATCGAGGCCTCCTCGAGGAGCTTGTGACACAGAAGATGAATTTTATACAATGCAGCATCTCCGATCGCAGTCTTACAGAATATATGATATAGCAGCTGCTGATGGGAAGTATGTGATATACCAGTGGCTACAGTGTGTCATAATCATAGTTTTGGTCCCCAAATTTCGTTATTTCGTCACATCATCGTGTAACTGGTCTGGCCCTTGGCCTCTTTATGATGTCTATAGCCCAGTCTGTCACTTTTTGCCCATATATCGTCTGTCCTGTCTCCGAAATATATGACCTGCCCATTGCCATTTTTTCTTTTTGAGCTCACAAGAATATCTTCCACTTTTGTCTTTTCCCTGATCCACATTGCCCTCATCCGATCTCTTAGGCTAATTACTATCATCAACTTCTCCATCCCTCTGTGAGCACTTATTAGTTTCCTCTCAAATAATTTGGTTGTAGTCCATAGGTCATAACTGGGAGGATTGCATTGGTTAAAGACTCTTTTAAACATAATGACAAGGAGCCTCTTACTATGCTACTGAGTTGCCAAAGACTAATTCCTCTTAGCTATATGTGTTTGTCTGTACCAGTTGCCCTAAGTGTATATATACTTGCTCACTATCACTAGTGCTTCGCCTTGTTCATGTATCTGTTCAAATTGAACTCATTGTTGAACATGATCTTGGGCTTTTTCTTGTTCATCCTAAGTCCGACTTTCAAACTTTTTCTGTTCAGATGATTTATAGTTGCTGCATTTCATTTGCAGATTCAATTGAAGAGAACAATATCATCTGCAAATCTTAGATTGTTAGTATTCGTCTCCTATTTTGATACCCTTTCCATTCTATTCTAGCTTCTTGAATATTTCCTCAAGAACAGTTTTGGTGTTATGGTATCGCCATGTCTAACACTTTTGTTAATTTGTATTTTATCGGTTTCTGTGTGGAGCTTGACGGTTGCTGTTCCATCTCTGTATATATCTTCCAATATTTTACAATAAAACCTCCTCTACTCCCTGTCGCTCTGGTCTTCAAGTTAGCTAAATTTGGCTGCAGTTTTCATATAAGTTTGGTACTTTCCCTTCTAAGGTGTAATCTAAATTGGCCTCTGACCCATTCCATGGTCGCTCCCAACATTTACTTTATTAATAACTTCCACATTTTTTACTATAACACGCCAATTGAAATTTGAAGTAATTTCGTGTTTTTATATCAGATGGCGACTTCCATGTCCACTTCCATTCTAGTCTTTTTTCGAAGAATATTCATGACATCGATTAGAATTGTCCCCTTTCATTCCTAGTGCCTATTACATGATTCCCCACTACAATTTCTCCTTCTGTCTTTTTACCTATTTTGGCATTAAATTACTGTGAAGTGGGTTTTACTCACTCGCTGGCATAAGGAACATCTTCTTAGAAGGCCTCTATTTCTTCATCACTGTGGCTACAAATTGTATCTTCTGCTCTTTGCCTAGTCTTCTAACTTAACTGAGTCCTACAGCATCCCATTTAACCGAGAAATGCGGCAGGAACATTTTAGGAAAAATACCGCATTGTCCCTTGAGGTTAATTAGCAAAACATAACTGAGTCAACACGTGGGACAGGTGGTGACGCTAGTTGGTAGATAATTAGGTGTTCAGGCGTAAATATGAGGGGGAAGCCCGTCTTTGACCTGGTGTGGATGCCTTGAAAACACTATTAATGCTCTCTAAATAGAATCAAACCAGCATCTTTTCAGTCTATTAGCTAATTAACTTATTAGTTTTATAAGTATGAAAGGTGCAAACATATGAAATATTGGTTATTGCATTTACATTTACACAGAAACTTTAAGCCTGTTATTTGTGTTATCGCCTCTTAGGACGTGTGTTTGTGTAAGTTTGAGTCATAATAAAGGCATATTGAGTGCATAAAGGCATATGGGGGAGGGGGGAGGGTGATGATGGAGCTGAGGTCGTCAGTGACACCTGACATCGGGCTATCATATTGATCGTGTCACGCTCATTAGCTATAGATGTGATCATTCGCCTGTAACACTTCAGTGCAGAGCTGTATTATCTCCTTAGGCAGGACTTGTGACTGGTGATTTGTTTGTTTGCTTCTTTTTCTTACTATTATTGCTTTGTAATGGGGTATGGAGGAATGTGGTGCAGAGGCGGTAGGAAGGTAAGGAAGGATCACCTGTTCTCGGGTCAACACCTTGAATTTGGTCATTACCTGGCCTGACTTCTATCCGTCCTGCGTTTGGGTTCTTTCCCTTGTACGGTTATTTGTTATTGGTTATGAGGGGTGATCACTCGTCTGTAACACGGTCATTTGTCAAGTCAGTTACAAGTTCAAACAATAGTTATACAGGTAGTGACGCTAGTTGGTAGATAATTAGGTGTTCAGGCGTAAATACGAGGGGGAAACCCGTCTTTGACCTGGTGTAGATAGCTTGAAAACCCTATTAATGCTCTATAGATAGAATAAAACCAGCGTCTTTTCAGTCTATTAGCTAATTAACCTGTTAATGAAAGGTGCAAACATATGATATATTGGTTATCGCATTTACATTTACACAGAAACTTTAAGCCTGTTATTTGTGTTATCGCCTCTTAGGACGTATGTTTGTGTAAGCTGACAGTTCATAATAAAGTACAAGAATTTCATGATCTTTTTCAATAAACTATATTTTTATTATGAAAATGTCTTTGGGATGTAAGAACGACTAGTATAACATATTAAAAGATGAGACCCCTATCGCCCCCCCTACCCCCCCACCCAACAATATCAATAGTTGCCTGTATGGAAATATTGCCACCAGTGGTATTTAAAGCCCTGTTTAGTCGTTGGTGAGTGAACAGTGAGTGACAATACGCCAGGAAGAAAAGAAGATATTCAATGGAGAAACCCCCTACACTACGTATAATAAATCATCACCACCTGGAGATATCACCGCAATGAAGAAACGGGTTAAGTTCCGTAATCCACTGGTGATAGACTGTCATTTAAGAGGAGGACACGATCGAGACAGAAGAATTATCTTCCAGACAGCTCTAAACTATCGCTACATAGATGGTCCTGACACATGCCCTATCAAACATCCAAGAGCTGCCACCGGTGAAGATGATCTATCCAATATATTCTCATCATTCACCAACAGCGAGAAATCGTTAGCAAACACAGAATAGAACCAGTGATATATTCTCTTAGCAAAAACAGAATATGCTTTGGTGAGGAGAGGAGGGGTGGTGTTGACATTAGAGACAATTGTGCAAGCACGAGTTCTCCTTCCACATCGCCTACACCATATACGGGATTGACGCAAAATATGAGGAGGAAAGTCTATCGCAGACAATAGATTTATCATTTTGGTATTCAGCTTAGCAATTTGCGTGTGTGTGTGTGTGTGTGTGTGTGTGCGCGCGTGCGTGCGTGCGTGCGCGCAAGCGCATTGTATAGTGTTTATACAATCAAAAATAAAAGCATATATTGTATAACGAGTTTTTATAATCCTTTACACTTAATTGTATACTTATCTCTGGTGCGGTGAGAGAGGAGCAGTAATTATCGGTCATTAGCAGACCTGTGTGACCAATTTTTCATTTATTTTGACAGTTTCAGTCATTAGGAGAGACGGTTTCCCTCGTCTGTAACAGAATCAATTATCGATCTCGGTACAAGTTTAAACATGGTGAATATTGCGGTGTGGGTGGGAGGAGCCACGGGTGAGTCATCTGTAGCACCTGCCTACGGGTAATGATTTCGGTTACGGATATTGATTAGTTAATCACTTTCTGTTATGATGCACCATTTTCAACCGTAAGGTGAGTGTGCTAGCCATCGTTAGCTATGGTTTAGTGATTACCCCGTGACCACTGTAGTCATTAACCTGCTTTCACTCTCGACAAGGTTTTGTGGTTACGCGGTGATCATTGATCTATGTCACCGATCACCTGCATTGGAGGGGATCCTCGTCTGTACACCACTGGCTATGGGTAATGATTTCGGTTACGGACATTGATTAGTTAATCACTTACAGTAATTATCTTTCTGTTAATGATGCCATTTTCAACCATAAGGTGTGCGTGTTAGCCATCGTTAGCTAAGGTCTAGTGGTTACCTCGTGACCACTGTAGTCATTAACCTGTTTTCACTCTCGACAAGGTTGTGTGGTTACACAGTGATCATTGATCTATGTCACCTGTCACCTGCATTGGAGGGGATCCTCGTCTGTAGCACATCATTAGTTTCATTATTTCTCTTATGATGCGTCATGTACGAACATAAAATGCACATTTGAAAGTATGTTAATGATTTCCGGGTATTGATTATGTTGTTGTGGACATTGGTTGTGGTTTGCGGTTTGTGGTTGCGACAAGGTCACTGGTTACGTCACGGTCACTGACCTACTTTCACATTCATGTACGTGTGTGAATGTGTTCAATTCTGTCCTTCCTCCTACTACTTACATATACATATATATCCATACACATACACACGTATACGTATACATACACACACACATATACATATACACATATATATGCATATATACACTCACACCTACATATATACATATACATACACATACACACACTCGCACATACATATACATACATATACGTACAAAACACACATCGTGCATACATATACACATATATACATACACATACATATACATACACATACACACTCGCACATACATATACATATACATACATATACACATATTGATATATACATACATACACACATGTATACATATCTATGTATGTATTGTTTCTCTTGTATACACACACACGGACACGTACACACAAACAGGCATACAACTGCGCACTTTCGTGCATACGTACTCATACTCGTGCACAGACGATTGAACAGTGTCTGCATGAGCGCACATGCGCACTCCATTATAATGAGCCCATTCATTATAATGTCCATACATTGTAGGCTTGCAGCAGAGGGTTGACGGAAGGAGTCGGGTGATGTTGGGCGATAGGGCGATGTTGGAATGGGTAAGGATGGGGGTTTGGGGTTTAGAGGAAGTCAGAAGGTGAATTTTGTATCTGGCAGTTTTTCGGAAAGGTGTCACATTCCTTAGCGGTTGCTAAGCTTACTGGCGTATGCTCTCGGCCGACCTTGACACTGGGTCAGCGTCTGGCACTCAACTGAGTTACACTTGTTAATGCATAGTTTATCTGTGAATCTTATGTTGAGGTGCTGATTATATTCGTCGCTTTTGGTAGCCATGTTTAAATCTACCTGATTTTGTGATGTACTGTACTCACATACTGGCAGCTTGGCTGTTCCTTAGCGAATTTACTTGAGGAAAAACTGTAATACCCATGCGATTTGGCACTGTTACCCGGCGTCGTGTGGGTTAGAACCGGTGATGCTTGTCATTTTCTAGTGATTTCGTAATTTGGTATCTTTTTCTGTAGGAGGTGGTGATTTTTTTTTCCCTGATTCTATCAGTGTGGCACTCTCGATGAGCACTGGGACCTTATGAATTATTTAGCATGGTAATGAAACCTAGTATTCCTGGCATCCCTTTTAGTTAAAAGCTCAATATATGTATAGTCCAATAATGACTTTTATAGACTCCTGAGACGTTGGATGAATTTATTTCTATTTTGATTGGAATATAAGGTCTATATATTCACGAATCTTTCTCTCTTATGTAGGACTATCACACATCACTTTTCACTCGTAATTTTTAGCACTTATTATCACTGACCTAACCACCTAACCACGACACTTCTCTTACTCCTTGCCAGAGATACTCACACTCATACTCACACTCACACTCACGCTTATACTCACACTCACACTTACACACACACACACACACACACACACACACACACACACACACACACACACACACACACACACACACACACACACACACATTATATATATGTGTGTGTGTGTGTGTGTGTGTGTGTGTGTGTGTGTGTGTGTAACGATGGCCGATGAGCGGTAGAGTGCAGACAAGTCGCGTCTGGCACTATGCGGAAATCTTGGGCAGTGGCAAAGGTGAAAACAGTCTTCTGCTTGTTTGTAGAAATATATTGTAATGAGAGGATTGTACAAACTGACGGAAGAGGTTCAGTCGGTCAGGGTGCTGTAGGCTGTCTGTTTGTCGCTCGCAGGCGACCTTCTTTTATACAGATGAACTAGGAAACTCACAAGAGTTGCGATGTACTCGGAAGTATGGAGGTGATGATGTGAACGTGTATACGGGACGGCGTCGCGAGGCGGAAGGCCTGCGGATGTCGCGTCCGTTGTCATGTCTAGAAAAGGTGTGGTAGTAGAGGCTAGTATACTGTATTAAATATATATTTATAAGTTAATAACGTTATGTGTATGGCAATGGTAGAGTAAGGGAAGGAGTCTGCTACAAGTGGTCCGAGGGGAGCCCTTTAGGGTTATGGGAAGATAAGGCAAAACACTTAAGGTTTCTTAGTGGGCCTCCCTGCGAGAGATTTGGTGTGTGTTGAAATGGGCCGTGTGTGAAATGTGTGTGAAATGGGTCTTACATCGCTCGGTCACGCTACCGCGGAGGTCTCCGCCGCAGAAGGTGTTAGAGAAAGTGAAAAGGCGCATCTAGCTAAACATTACAACCTAAGCATAAAATAAGTACACAGTACACATGAAATACAACAATCCAAATGGATAACATTAAGTGCATACAGTAACATCAAGAAGGTATACAGTGTAGAAACGTAATCAATCATATAAAAATAGCAATAACACACAATGTATAAAATCAGTATATCATATAAAAAAACGTGAACATTCATGTGACTCACGAAACAGAAAATGACAAATAAGCACAACTAATCAGGAATAAGTAATACATATAGCAGCGTAAAAATACAATCTAATAGTAACAAAGATATACGTGGGAATACAATAAAAGAAGATGTACAAGATAATCAGCCGGGCCTAGCCAGTGACAGTGTAAGAGAATATACAAGGCTA
>NC_051397.1:27782559-27811739 GCF_015228065.2 Penaeus monodon
CCACTTGTAGCAGCTCCTCCTACTTACTTGCCATAACATAGTAACTTATAAATATTATACAGTAATACTAGCCTCTACATACCACACCTTTTCTAGACATGACAACGGACGCGACATCCGCAGGCCTTCCCCCTCGCGACGCCGTCCCGTATACACGTTCACATCATCACCTCCATACTTCCGAGTACATCGCAACTCTTGTGAGTTTCCTAGTTCAATCTGTATAAAAGAAGGTCGCCTGCGAGCGACAAACAGACAGCCTACAGCACCCTGACCGGACTGAACCTCTGTCCGTCAGTTGTACAATCCTCTCATTACAATATATTTCTACAAACAAGCAAGAAGACTGTTTCACCTTTGCCACTGCCCAAGATTTCCGCATCGTGCCAGACGCGACTTGTGTGCACTCTACCGCTCATCGGCCATCGTTACACACACACACACACACACACACACACACACACACACACAATATATATATTTTGTGGTGTGTGTGGTGTGTGTGTTGTGTGTGTGTGTGTGTGTGTGTGGTGTGTGTGTGTGTGTGTGTAAGTGTGAGTGTGAGTATAAGCGTGAGTGTGAGTGTGAGTATGAGTGTGAGTATCTCTGGCAAGGAGTAAGAGAAGTGTCGTGGTTAGGTGGTTAGGTCAGTGATAATAAGTGCTAAAAATTACGAGTGAAAAGTTATGTGTGATAGTCCTACATAAGAGAGAAAGATTCGTGAATATATAGACCTTATATTCCAACCAAAATAGAAATAATAATTCATCCAAACGTCTCAGGAGTCTATAAAAGTCATTATTGGACTATACATATATTGAGCTTTTAACTAAAAGGGATGCCAGGAATACTAGGTTTCATTACCATGCTAAATAATTCATAAGGTCCCAGTGCTCATCGAGAGTGCCACAACTGATAGAATCAGGGAAAAAAAAAATCACCACCTCCTACCAGAAAAAGATACCAAATTACGAAATCACTAGAAAATGACAAGCATCACCGGTTCTAACCCACACGACGCCGGGTAACAGTGCCAAATCGCATGGGTATTACAGTTTTTCCTCAAGTAAATTCGCTAAGGAACAGCCAAGCTGCCAGTATGTGAGTACAGTACATCACAAAATCAGGTAGATTTAAACATGGCTACCAAAAGCGACGAATATAATCAGCACCTCAACATAAGATTCACCAGATAAACTATGCATTAACAAAGTGTAACTCAGTTGAGTGCCAGACGCTGACCCCGTGTCAAGGTCGGCCGAGAGCATACGCCAGTAAGCTTAGCAACCGCTAAGGAATGTGACACCTTTCCGAAAAACTGCCAGATACAAAATTCACCTTCTGACTTCCTCTAACCCCAAACCCCATCCTTACCCATTCCAACATCGTCCTAAACCCTCCTCTCCCACATCACCCGCCTCCTTCTCTCAATCCCTCTGCTGCAAGCCTACAATTTATGCACATTATAATGAATGGGCTCAACATAATGGAGTGCGTATGTGCGCTCATGCAGACACTGTTCAATCGTCTGTGCACGAGTATGAGTACGTATGCACGAAAGTGCGCAGTTGTATGCCTGTTTGTGTACGTGTCCGTGTGTGTGTATACAAGAGAAACAATACATACATAGATATGTATACATGTGTGTATGTATGTATATATCAATATGTGTATATGTATGTATATGTATATGTATGTGCGAGTGTGTATGTGTATGTATATGTATGTGTATGTATATGTGTGTATATGTATGCACGACTGTGTGTTTTGTACGTATATGTATGTATATGTATGTGCGAGTATGTGTATGTATATGTATATATGTAGGTGTGAGTGTATATATGCGTATATATGTGTATATGTATATGTGTGTGTGTATGTATACGTATACGTGTGTATGTGTATGGATATATATGTATATGTAAGTAGTAGGAGGAAGGACAGAATTGAACACATTCACACACGTACATGAATGTGAAAGTAGGTCAGTGACCGTGACGTAACCAGTGACCTTGTCGCAACCACAAACCGCAAACCACAACCAATGTCCACAACAACATAATCAATACCCGGAAATCATTAACATACTTTCAAATGTGCATTTTATGTTCGTACATGACGCATCATAAGAGAAATAATGAAACTAATGATGTGCTACAGACGAGGATCCCCTCCAATGCAGGTGACAGGTGACATAGATCAATGATCACTGTGTAACCACACAACCTTGTCGAGAGTGAAAACAGGTTAATGACTACAGTGGTCACGAGGTAACCACTAGACCTTAGCTAACGATGGCTAACACGCACACCTTATGGTTGAAAATGGCATCATTAACAGAAAGATAATTACTGTAAGTGATTAACTAATCAATGTCCGTAACCGAAATCATTACCCATAGCCAGTGGTGTACAGACGAGGATCCCCTCCAATGCAGGTGATCGGTGACATAGATCAATGATCACCGCGTAACCACAAAACCTTGTCGAGAGTGAAAGCAGGTTAATGACTACAGTGGTCACGGGGTAATCACTAAACCATAGCTAACGATGGCTAGCACACTCACCTTACGGTTGAAAATGTTGCATCATAACAGAAAGTGATTAACTAATCAATATCCGTAACCGAAATCATTACCCGTAGGCAGGTGCTACAGATGACTCACCCGTGGCTCCTCCCACCCACACCGCAATATTCACCATGTTTAAACTTGTACCGAGATCGATAATTGATTCTGTTACAGACGAGGGAAACTGTCTCTCCTAATGACTGAAACTGTCAAATTAAATGAAAAATTGGTCATACAGGTCTGCTAATGACCGATAATTACTGCTCCTCTCTCACCGCACCAGAGATAAGTATACAATTAAGTGTAAAGGATTATAAAAACTCGTTATACAATATATGCTTTTATTTTTGATTGTATAAACACTATACAATGCGCTTGCGCGCACGCACGCACGCACGCGCGCACACACACACACACACACACACACACGCAAATTGCTAAGCTGAATACCAAAATGATAAATCTATTGTCTGCGATAGACTTTCCTCCTCATATTTTGCGTCAATCCCGTATATGGTGTAGGCGATGTGGAAGGAGAACTCGTGCTTGCACAATTGTCTCTAATGTCAACACCACCCCTCCTCTCCTCACCAAAGCATATTCTGTTTTTGCTAAGAGAATATATCACTGGTTCTATTCTGTGTTTGCTAACGATTTCTCGCTGTTGGTGAATGATGAGAATATATTGGATAGATCATCTTCACCGGTGGCAGCTCTTGGATGTTTGATAGGGCATGTGTCAGGACCATCTATGTAGCGATAGTTTAGAGCTGTCTGGAAGATAATTCTTCTGTCTCGATCGTGTCCTCCTCTTAAATGACAGTCTATCACCAGTGGATTACGGAACTTAACCCGTTTCTTCATTGCGGTGATATCTCCAGGTGGTGATGATTTATTATACGTAGTGTAGGGGGTTTCTCCATTGAATATCTTCTTTTCTTCCTGGCGTATTGTCACTCACTGTTCACTCACCAACGACTAAACAGGGCTTTAAATACCACTGGTGGCAATATTTCCATACAGGCAACTATTGATATTGTTGGGTGGGGGGGTAGGGGGGGCGATAGGGGTCTCATCTTTTAATATGTTATACTAGTCGTTCTTACATCCCAAAGACATTTTCATAATAAAAATATAGTTTATTGAAAAAGATCATGAAATTCTTGTACTTTATTATGACTGTCAAGCTTACACAAACATACGTCCTAAGAGGCGATAACACAAATAACAGGCTTAAAGTTTCTGTGTAAATGTAAATGCGATAACCAATATATCATATGTTTGCACCTTTCATTAACAGGTTAATTAGCTAATAGACTGAAAAGACGCTGGTTTTATTCTATCTATAGAGCATTAATAGGGTTTTCAAGCTATCTACACCAGGTCAAAGACGGGTTTCCCCCTCGTATTTACGCCTGAACACCTAATTATCTACCAACTAGCATCACTACCTGTATAACTATTGTTTGAACTTGTAACTGACTTGACAAATGACCGTGTTACAGACGAGTGATCACCCCTCATAACCAATAACAAATAACCGTACAAGGGAAAGAACCCAAACGCAGGACGGATAGAAGTCAGGCCAGGTAATGACCAAATTCAAGGTGTTGACCCGAGAACAGGTGATCCTTCCTTACCTTCCTACCGCCTCTGCACCACATTCCTCCATACCCCATTACAAAGCAATAATAGTAAGAAAAAGAAGCAAACAAACAAATCACCAGTCACAAGTCCTGCCTAAGGAGATAATACAGCTCTGCACTGAAGTGTTACAGGCGAGTGATCACATCTATAGCTAATGAGCGTGACACGATCAATATGATAGCCCGATGTCAGGTGTCACTGACGACCTCAGCTCCATCATCACCCTCCCCCCCTCCCCCATATGCCTTTATGCACTCAATATGCCTTTATTATGACTCAAACTTACACAAACACACGTCCTAAGAGGCGATAACACAAATAACAGGCTTAAAGTTTCTGTGTAAATGTAAATGCAATAACCAATATTTCATATGTTTGCACCTTTCATACTTATAAAACTAACAAGTTAATTAGCTAATAGACTGAAAAGACGCTGGTTTGATTCTATTTAGAGAGCATTAATAGTGTTTTCAAGGTATCCACACCAGGTCAAAGACGGGTTTCCCCCTCATATTTACGCCTGAACACCTAATTATCTACCAACTAGCGTCACCACCTGTCCCACGTGTTGACTCAGTTATGTTTTGCTAATTAACCTCAAGGGACAATGCGGTATTTTTCCTAAAATGTTCCTGCCGCATTTCTCGGTTAAATGGGATGCTGTAGGACTCAGTTAAGTTAGAAGACTAGGCAAAGAGCAGAAGATACAATTTGTAGCCACAGTGATGAAGAAATAGAGGCCTTCTAAGAAGATGTTCCTTTAGCCAGCGAGTGAGTAAAAACCCACTTCACAGTAATTTAATGCCAAAATAGGTAAAAGACAGAAGGAGAAATTGTAGTGGGGAATCATGTAATAGGCACTAGGAATGAAGGGGACAATTCTAATCGATGTCATGAATATTCTTCGAAAAAAGACTAGAATGGAAGTGGACATGGAAGTCGCCATCTGATATAAAAACACGAAATTAACTTCAAATTTCAAATTGGCGTGTTATAGTAAAAAATGTGGAAGTTATTAATAAAGTAAATTTTGGAGCGACCCATGGAATGGGTCAGAGGCCAATTTAGATTACACCTAGAAGGGAAAAGTACCAAACTATATGAAAACTGCTGCCAAATTTAGTAACTGAAGACACAGAGCGACTAGGGAGTAGAGGAGGTTTATTGTAAAACTATTGGAAGATATATACAGAGAGGAACAGCAACCGTCCAAGCTCCAACAGAATACGATAAAAATACAAAATTACAAAAGTGTTAGGACATGCAATACCATAAAACACCAAAAAGTTCTTGAGGAAATATTCAAGAAGCCAGAATAGAATGGAAAAGGGTATTCCCCCCCCCCCAAAATCGGAGGACGAATACCTAACAATCTAAGATTTTGCAGATGATATTGTTCTCTTCAATTGAATCTGCAAATGAAATGAGCAATAATAAATCATCTGAACAGAAAAAGTTTGAAAGCGGACTTAGGATGAAACACGAAAAAGCCCAAGATCATGTTCAACAATAGAGTCAATTTGAACAGATACATGAACAGGTGAAGTGATAGTATAGTGAGCAAGTATATATACACTTAGGGAATGGTACAGACAAACAACATATAGCTAAGAGGAAATTAGTCTTTGCAAGACTCCAGTAGCATAGTAAGAGCTCTTGTATTATGTTTAAAAAGAAGCTTAACCAATGCATCCTCCCAGTTATGACCTATGGACTACAACCAAATTATTAGAGAGGAAACTAATAAGGTGCCACAGAGGGATGGAGAAGTTCGAGTAGTAATTAGCCCAAGAGACGGATGAGGGCAATGCTGGATCAGGGAAAAGGACAAAAGTGGAAGATTATTCTTGTGAGCATTCCAAAAAGAAAAAATGCAATGGGCAGGTCATATATGTCGGAGACAGGAAGGACGATTCTATGGGCAAAGAAAGTGACAGACTGGGCTATAGACATCATAAAGGAGCCAAGGGCCAGACCAGTTACAGATGATGATGATAAATAACGAAATTTGGGGACCAAAAAAAAAAATCTATGATTATGACACACTTAAGCCACTGGTATATCAAATATTCCCATCAGCAGCTGCTATATAATATATTCTGTAAACCGATCGGAGATGCTGCATTGTATAAAAATTATCTTCTGTTGTCACAAGTCCTCGAGGATGGCCTCGATGGTTGTGACACCAGGTCAACACATTGGTCCGCAGAGCATAAGAGATGGACCTGTCTAAAACGTTTGTGGGAGGGGTCTGTGCCCTAGGAAGCGATGGCAGCTCCGTCCACATGATCGATGCTGGTGAGATAGTGAGAGACTTGCGACTAAAGTGATTGTATAAAATATGAAGTAGAATGTTACTTGGCGTGGTAGCATATGTATGTTTAAAGTGTGAGGGCAGTTCGAGGGGGAACGCCCATAGCATTCTGGAATCAGCCCCCTAAGCTGATATTTGCGTTCCCGATTTGCCGATGTACCAAATCTATTGAAGTTTTTATCTTAAAATTTTAATATAGTTGTTTTAGTGGCTCTGTGTATTTATGCATACATTCCTATAATCGATGTTTTAAATTTAACAGGTTTGACCCGCCAATGAAAAAACCCTTATGCGATGCTATGAGTGTATCAGTCACCCCAATCCACTGACAAATCATGGGCGTTCGGCGGCCCCCCCCCCCCCACACACACAACACACATGTAAGAGCTGTAAAAACTTTTGTACAGTGGCTTCCCCGGGGGGTAGTTATAGTTGTATCCCTTTTTTTTTGGGACTTTTTATTGATGAAGAGTACAACACTAACGGAACACACGAGACAAATCTGGAGAAAGTTTGAGCCGGGGTCAGGGGCAGGCTGCCCCCACCTGGGGGAAAAGGGCTGGTCAGATTTTTAACCAGTAAGGCCCCCGGGGCAGAAACTGTCGGTAGGCGTGGACAGATAAAATCCTCATCTACGCCTGCTGAGTCGTTAGTTCCTTTTTTGATTTGGAGCCATTGGCAAAGTGGCTTACAGAATAGGCTTATGTAATGCCACAAACACACACACACAACACACACCACACACACACACACCACACACACACAACAATAAATCATAATTTATATTTTTAAAATTATTATATATTTAAATATATATTATATATATTTTAAATATATATATATTATATTATATATGCATATACACGGTTTTCACACAAAAACACACACCACACTCACACGATATAATATTATTTTAATATAATATAATATATATATATATAATATATATAATTATATATAATAAACACACATCCAATATATATATATATTATTATATATATAATAATAATTATAATTTTATTATAATAATTATATATGCCCTGGGAAGACAATAAACTGCACCCGGGGGGTTTCCCCTTAAACAAGGATAACACCCTATTACCCTCCCATGCCAGGGGGGGGCCCCAAAAAACCCCCCCCAAAAAGCAGCAGGGTAAGGGGTTCGTGAAAATCCTTTCCGTTTTAAAATTTGGTTAAAAAACCAAATTCTGTCTATTGCCCCTTAACTGTTAATCAGAATAATTTCCATTATTAACTGCTTTGAGGGGTGGGGGTTTTTTTTTTTTTTTTTTTTTTTTTTTTTTTTTCGGGTTGTTCAGTGGCCCAACCAGGTGAAAATTTTAAATTGCATCTAAAAGACAAAGAAAACAGTCCAATTAAGAAAACATTCAAAATCGGAACATGGAACGAAAGGGAAATGAAAGAGATGGGAAAATTTGCCATACTTCTGAACGAAATGGATAGTACAACATTCACATACTGGGTTTCAATGAGACCAATTGGAAAAGTAATGGAATTTTAAAAAACTAAGAAAACAAGACCGTTATTTTTTCGGAAAAGAAGAAGGGAAAATTATAGTCAGGATTTGTTATGATTCTCACGAAAAAAAAAAACTGCAAATGCCCCAATTGGGTACAGCCCAAAAAATGATATACAATGCTACACACAACCCAACATTGCAAGTGATGAAGAAAGGAAAATTTTAAACACCAAGAAACTTTAGACAAAATCCCTAACAGAGAGAAAAAGAATCCGGGAAACCTAAATGCCCAAAGTAGGCAAAAATGATCAAAAAAGACTTTGTGGAAAATTGGGCCCCCTTGGAGAGTAAAGAAAAGGGGGTGAATATTTTATGAATTTTGTATTAAAAAAAATCTATTTATAGCAAAACACATTGTTCCAACACCACCCAAGCATTGTACACGTGGTTTTCACCAGACAAAAGAACAGCAACCAAATTAAATAATTGTTTTAACCAGAAAGGGAAAAGCTGAAAAAAAAAGGGACCTGGGCCCGCTGAACAGGACCCCCAACTATAATATCGATTTCAAATAAGAATCAAAAAGAGGAGCGTGCAACCCACCTTAAACCCCCGACTACAAAACTTGACAACAATTACAGAATTCAGTGTCAAACAATTTGATTTCCCCTCAATCAGTGTGAATTGATAAAACCCCAAAGAGTTGTGGGAAGGAAAAGAACCCCTGCTGACGCTGTTAAAAGAAACTATTCCCCCCCCCAAAAAAAAAAATCCCCCAAATATCTGAAGAAAACTAAGTGAAATTGAAAAAAGAAGACCCAAAAACAAAGGGTATAAATAATCCAGTTGAAGAAGTAATTTACAAAAAACAAAATACAAAAATTCAAAGATTATTGGACGAGATAAGGAAAAATATTTAAATGAACATTGCCCGAGAATTGAAAACTGTTTTAAAATAAGACAACTAAAAAACCTTTCCGGGGGTACGAAACATCACAGAAAATTTTTAAAACCCACAAGGACACCCCAAAACAAAACAAAAAAAAAAACCCCCAAAATAATAATCAAATGTTAATATCTAAGAATAAAGATCTAAAACAAACATTAATTAGACTCAATGCCCGGGGGATGAACCACCCCCACTGCTAGACGAAGTTATAAAAGCCATAAAATAATTTAAAGAATAATAAAAGCCCCCCGGGGAAAAGATGAAAAAACAAGAACAAACAAAATGCTGGCGAAAGTGTTGAATACTTTAAAAACTTTTTACCCCCCCAAAAATTTGGGAAGAAAGAAGATGGCCAGAAGACTGGGGAAAATGTCTTTACTCCCATACCTAAAAAAAAGGGGACGCACTCCAAAACCCAAAAATAACAGTACAATTGCATTTAAAAAGTCAAGCAGCAAAATTTTGTTTAAAATTATGCTAAAAGAATGAAGTTAAAGTTAAAAGAAGAAAATTGAGAATTCAAGCCCGGCTTTGCCCCGGGAAAAACCAGAAACCAGATTCTAAATCTGAAAATGATATAAAAAAACAGGAACATCAGAAAGACCTATACCCGTGTTTCATCGATTACTCGAAAGCCCTTTTTAAAACTGTTGATCAAAATATCCCCTTGGAATAACATGAACGATAGAAATTTTCCAAAACACATTCTCCAACTAAAAAAGCCATGTAGACCAACAACAAACAACTGTAAGAACCACTTATGGTTAAAGAATGGTTCGAAGTCAACCAAGGGGTACGAAAGGTTGTATTCTGTCTTCGCATTTTAATAATTTTTTGAAGCAATTAGAGAGGTGTTCTAAAAGAATTTTTTACGAAATGTAGATGTGGAGGATACAAAAAATGAAATCTAAGATACGCCCATGAATTAGTTTTAATTGCCAGCAGTACATTTTAACTACAACAAGAAAAATAAGATATGAAAAATTCAAAGATAACCGGCAAGAACGATGATGAACATGTTACAATCAATGGAGTGGTTGGGAAAATGTGAAAAAGTTCATTTATCTGGACTGTTTTAACAATACATATGATATTCACCCCAGATAAAAGAAGAATTACAATTGCCAAAAACGCCACAGTGCTCTCAGAAATTGGAAAGACCCAAGCATTACCCCTTACGGACAAAGTGGGGTTATTTAACTCATTCGTTTTCCCAATTTGTCATATGGGTTTGAAAGTTGGGGCGAAGAAGAAGCAAGAAAAAGGTAGTAGTTTTTAACTGTGATGTTTTCAGACGAGTACTACGCATTAACTGGACAGAAAAAAAACGAATGATGAAGGCTGAGAAAAAAAAATTGTAAAAACCGGCTGTTGGACATCTTTTAACAAAAAAAAACTAAATTTATTTGGTCATATGATGAGAAGAAAAGTATTGAGAAAAACTTGCTCAGGGATGGTGATAGGAAACAGAGGAAGAGGCCAAAAACCCAAGACAAGGCCCGAGCGACAACATCAAAGTATTTGCGGGCTGACGAGGTTACAAGTGGAAAGAAAAGGCAAGATCGAGTTGAGTGGCCCAAGGACACAGAAAAACACATTGGGTTGTTTCCTGTGTGTGGGTATGGGGGTGTATAAACCCATATGTATGCGCACCCACGGCCCAAAACACACACACACACACACACACACACAAACCCCCAACCACACACACACACACAACACACACACACACACACAAACACAAAAAAATAAAAAATAAACAAAAAAAAATATATATATTGAATTTGTAAGGTACATCATCTTCGGTGAATATTTGGAGATATGCCATGCTTACTTCATAGAGCAAAAGATTTTTTTTTGAATCTCTCCCCCCCCCCCCTTATTTTTATTATCGACAGATCTTGCCAACTTTTTTAAACCCGATACAATTATGACACTATGCCCAAGATATTCGTTTCCAAACCCCCTTTATTGGCAAAGTATAACTAAATTTAGTAAAGTATTTGCCCCAAAAGGCAACTTCGCTCGACCTTAGTTTTAAACGCCCCCCCTTAAAAACGCAGAACGTTTCGTTGTCGCCCCCGAGTGCAGCTCACAGGTCAGGATTCACTTTGAATACATATGCCCAAAAGGTTAACGCACAAGCCCAAAAGTGACCCTTTAAACCCTATTATTACAATATAAAAATATAATATATATATATTATATATAAAATATATATATATATTTGTGTATGTGTATGTGTATAATATATATTATTTATTATATAATATATATATTATATATTATATATAATATTAAAATATTTATTATATATATAATATTATTATTGTATTATTTTAATTATATATGTAT
The DNA here is from genome assembly GCF_015228065.2 of Penaeus monodon. Taxonomy (NCBI): domain Eukaryota; kingdom Metazoa; phylum Arthropoda; class Malacostraca; order Decapoda; family Penaeidae; genus Penaeus; species Penaeus monodon. The sequence goes on from NC_051397.1 coordinate 27,793,874, forward strand.
ATAAAATATAATATGTTTTATATTATATATAATTATAATATATTATATATATATAGTTATACATACACACACCACACACACACACACACACACACACACACACACACACACACACACAACACACACACACATTTTATTATATATATTATATATATATATATATTATACATAATATAATATATATATATACATATACATATATATATATACACTATTACATCATACAACATTTTATATATAATAAAATATATATAATATATAATATATTATACTTATATATTTTTATAATTCACAATAAGTAGCATGTGTGTGTGTGTGTTGTGTGTGTGTGGTGTGCTTGTGGTGTGTGGGTGTGTGTGTGGTGGTTGGTGTGTGGTGTGTGTTTGGTGCTATATGTGTGAATATGGATGTATATGTGTATAATATGTGTATATATGTGTATAATATGTATATATATGTATATGTATATGTATATGTATATATGATGTATATAGTATGTATATATGTTGTGTATATGTATATATTATATATATTTATGTATATATATTTTGCATAAATATGTAGTAATATATGTATGAATAATGTATGAATATTGTATATATATGATTTTTAAATGTTGTATATATGTATTTTTTTTGTAAAATTTTTATGTATATATAGTTATATATATGTATATATTTATATATATATGTATTTTATGTATGTATATATGTAATATATGTAATATATGTATATATAAAAAGGTAACCCCGGCACTCTCCGTGGAAAGCAACTGGGGCCCCTACCAGTACTCACCCCAAGAGCATACAACATAAAAAACTACAATTAAGTATTGCTTGCCCCGGCGGCCCCAGACTGAACCTCCTTAAAAAAAAAAAAAAAAAAAAAATATGATATGTAATAATATACATATGTATACAATAAAACATAAAATTTATATATATATAAAATTTATATAAAATATAATAAATATTAATATATATTAAATACATACAATAATACACACACAACACACACACACACACAACACACACACACACACACACACAAAATATTATATATATTATAATATATAAAATTATAATATACTTAATTATGAAATTATACATATATAGATATGTATATAATATATATAATATATATATATATTATAATATAGGGGGGTGTGTGTGTGTGTGTGTGTGTGTTGGTGTGTGTGTGTGGTTTTGGGGTTGTTATTATATGTATTTTATATAATATATATTATTAATATAAATATATATAATTTAAATATAATATAATATATATATATATTATATGTATTTATGTGTAAACATATATATTATATGTAATATACATATTTTTTTTTTTTTTTTTTTTAACGGTGGGTTCATGTCTGAGCCGCCGTGGGGGTCACAGCATGATATTTAATTGTAGTTTTCATGTTGTGATCCCCTTTGGATGAGTACGTGGTAGGGCCCCAGTTCCTTTCCAGGGAAGAGGGAGTCCCCGGTTTTACTTTTTAAAAAACAATATATACTTTATATATAATATAAAATACATACATACATAAATTAAACATTATATACATAATTAACATATTATACATATATATACAATATAATAAAATAATACATACATGTATATAATATATAACATATACATACATATATATACATACATATATTACATACATATATATCATCAAATATATAATACAATATATACATATATACTTTTTATACATAAATTTACATAATATATACATACAAATACATATACATATACATTACATATATAAAAATTACTTTATACATATATATACACATAAACACATATTACACATATATATACAATATACATACAATAACCAAAATACACACACACACACACACACACACACACACACACAACCACACACACACACACACACACACACACACACACACACACACACCACATCCCATACTTATTGTAAATTTATATTAATATAATCATATATAATATAAATAATAATTAATAATATATATAAAATAGTAGTATGTATGTATATATGTGTATATATTATATGTATATTTTATAAAATATATAATTATATATGATATATAATTATATATATATATTATATATATATTATTTTGGTGTGTGTGTGTGTGTGGTGGTGGTGTGTGTTGGTGTGGGGTTGTGGGTGGGTGTGGGTGTATGTATATAAAAAATATATTTTTAATAATATTATAATATAAAATATTACATAATAATATATATATAAATATATATAATATATATACATATTTTTAATATATATATATACATATATATAAAAATTAATATTTTAAAATTTTAAAATATAAATATATAATATATATATATAATATACACATAAATACAATACATATATATATATATAAAATATATAATATATTAATTATTATATATATATGTAGATATATAGGGTTTAAGGTCACTTTTTTGGGCTTGTGCGTTAACCTTTGCATGATGTAGTTCAAAGTGAGATCCTGACCGTGTGACCCTGCACTCGGGCGACAACGAAACGTTCTCCCGTTTTTAACGCGTTTGAAACTAAGGTCAGAGACGAGAGTTGCCTTTTGGCAAATACATTTACTAAATTTGAGTTATAACTTTGCACAAATAAAGTGGGTTTGGAAACGAATATCTTGGGCATAGATGTCATAATCTGTATCTGGTTATAAAGTTGGCAAGATCTGTCGATAATGACCGGAAGTAAAGAGAGATTCAAAACAAATCATTTGCTCTATGAAGTAAGCATGGCATATCATCCAAATATTCTTTTACCAAAAAGATGATTAGTACCATTACAAATTACAAAAAATATATATATATTTATTTTTTTATTTATTTATTATTTTTCGTGTTGTGTTGTGTGTGTGTGTGTGTGTGTGTGTGTGTAGTGTGTGTGTGTGTAGTGTGTGTGGTGTGTGTGTGTGTGTGTGTTTGTGCCGCGTGCGCGTGCGCATTACATATAGGTTTATATCACACACATACCCACACACATGCACACACCCACATGTGTGTGCAGTGTCCTTCGCCCCCTAAACTCGATCTTGCGCTTTTCTTTCCACTTGTAACCTCGTCAGCCCGCCAAATACCCTTTGATGTTAGATCGCTCAGCCTTGTCTTCGGTTTGCCTCTTCCTCTGTTTCCTATCACCACCCCTGTCAGCAAGTCTTTCTCAATATTTTACTTCTCATCATATGACCAATAAACTTTAGTTTTCTTTTGTTCAAGATGTCCAACAGCCGGTCTTTACAATTTATTTTTCTCAGCCACTTCATCATTCGTTTTCTTTTCTGTCCAGTTAATGCGTAGTACTCGTCTGTAACATCACAGTTCAAAACTACGACCTTTTTCTTGTCTGTCTTCTTCAGCACCCAACATTCAGAACCATATGACGTAATTAAAACGAATGAGTTCAAAAACCCCCAGCTTTGTCCGTAAGGTAATGCTTCGGTCTTTCCAGATGTTACTGGGGAGCAACTGTGCGTTTTGGCAATTGTAATTCTTCTTTTTATACTCGGGTGAAATCATACATATGTATTAGTTAAAACAGCTCCAAGATAAATGAACTCTTTCACTTTTTCCCCACAACCACTCCATTGATTGTAACATGTTCATCATCGTTCATTGCCGGGTTTATCTTTGAATCTTCATGATCTTAGTTTTCTTGTTGTAGTTCAATGATACTGCTGGCAATTAAAACTATATCATCGGCGTATCTTAGATTTCTTTATTTTGAATCCTCCAACATCTACAGTTTCGTCAAAATTCTCTAGAACACCTCTCATAATTGCTTCAAAATTTATATATTAAAAAATGCAGAAGACAGAATACAACCTTGTCGTACTCCTTGGTTGACTTCGAACCATTCTGTTAACCCATAAGTGGTTTCTTACAGTTGCTTGTTGTTGGTCATACATGGCTTTTATTAGTTGGAGAATGTGTTTGGAAAAATTTCTTTATCTTTCATGTTATTCCAGAGGATATTTTGATCAACAGTATTAAAAGCTTTCGAGTAATCGATGAAACACAGGTATTAGGTCTTTCTGATGTTCTCTGTTTTTCTCTATGATCAATTTCAATTTAGAATCTGGTTTCTGAGTACCTTTTCCGGGCGAAAGCCTCCCTTGAATATCCGCAATTTCTTCTCTTAATTTTAATTTCATTCTTTAGCAATAATTTTCAACAAAATTTTGCTGCTGTGACTTTTTAATGCAATTGTACTGTTATTGTTGCAATTGGAAGTCCCGTCACCTTTTTTAGGTATGCGGAGGTAAGACTGATTTTACCCAGTCTTCTGGCCATCTTCTTTCATTCCAAATTTTCGTACAAAGTTTGTAGAAGTATTCAACACTTTCGCCAGCATTCTTGTTTAGTTCTGTTGTTAATTCATCTATTCCGGGCTCTTATTATTCTTTAATTATTTTATAGGTTTTTATAACTTCGTCTAGCAGTGGCGGTGGTTCATCCTCGCCGTCATTGAGTCAATTAATGTTGTTGTTAGATTTTTTATTCTATTGTATGGGTTTGGGAAAACAATATTGATTCCATCTATCTTTGACTTCTTTTCCATCACATAAAACAAGTCCATTTTTCAGTTTTGAAAAGTGTCCATTGTAGGTTTAAATTTCGTTTTGATGTTTCGTACTCCCTTGGTAGAGTTCTTTAGTTGTCTTATTTATATAACAGTTTTCAATTCTCTGGCAATGTTCATTTAAATATTTTTCTTATCTCGTCGCAATAATCTTTGAATTTTTGTATTTTGTTTTTTGTAAATTACTTCTTCAACTGGATTTTTTATACCCTTTGATTTTTGGCATCTTCTTGTTTCAATTTCACTTAGTGTTTCTTCAGATATCCAGGGGGATTTTTTTTTTTTGGGGGGCGGGCAATATTTTCTTTTAAGCAAGCGCCCTCAGCAGGAGTTCTTTTCCTTCCCACAAACTCATTTGGTGTTTTATCAACTTCACATGATTGAGCAAAATCCAAATTTGTTTGACACTGCTAATTCTGTAATTGTTGTCAAGAGTTTTTGTTTGTCGAGCTTTAGAGGTTTGGGGTTGTCACGCTCCATCTTTTGATTTTTTTATTTGAAAGTCGATAGTTAGTAGTTGGGAGTCACTGTTGCAGTCGGCACCAGGTCTTTTTATACAGCTTTTCCATTTCTGGTTCAAAACAATGTAGTCAATTTGGTTGCGTGTTCTTTTGTCTGGTGAAAACCACGTGTACAAGTGTCTTGGGTGGTGTTGGAACAAAAGTGTTTGCTATAACTAGATTATTTTTAATAAAAAAATTCAATAAAATATTCACCTCTTTCATTTACATCTCCAAGGCCGAATTTTCCACAGATGTCATTTTTAGATCATTTTTGCCTACTTTGGCATTGAGGTTTCCCGTGATTACTTTTACATCTCTGTTAGGGATTGTGTCTAAAGTTTCTTGGAGTGTTATAAAATTTTCCATTTCTTCATCACTTGCAATGTTGGTTGGTGTGTAGCATTGTATAGTCATTTATTGGTCTGTACCCAATTAGTGCATTTGCAGTTTTTTTTTTCGTTTTTAGAATCATAACAACTCCGTGACTATAATTTCCTTCTTTTTTTCCAGAAAAAATAACCGGTCTTGTTTTACTTTAGTTATTAAACTTCCATTACTTTTCCAATTGGTATCATTGAAACAAGTATAGTGAATGTCTGTATACTATCCATTTCGTTACAGACAGTATGCAATTTAAACCCCTTCTCTTTTATTTTCCTTACGCCTTTCCCTGTTCCGATTTTGAATGTTGTTTCTTTAAATTTGGACATGTTTTCTTTGTCTTCTAGATGCATATTTAACATTGTCAGCCTGGTTGCCCACTGAACAACGCACCCCTTGATAACCCACGCGACGGGCGATGTGATATGAATAATTATTTCTGTATTTAATCATTGGTGTAGAGGTTTGTCAGGAGTAAAGAAAAGTTGAGTGGAATCCCCCCAGGCTCCTTCTCAACTTGCAGTCCTCCAACTAACTAGGAGGAACTATCTCTGCCACTTTGAAACAGTTACACTGCCAATACGACAGACATATTGTTTGCGTGAAACCAGTAATCAGTAGAACCGAAGGAGTTTTCACCAGATATCCACTACCCTGCCTGCTGGACAGCCTTCACCGCAACCCTGGCATAGGGAGCCTAATAGGGTGTATCCTTGTTCAAGGGAACCCCAGGGCCTAGCAGTTTATTGTCTTACCCAGGACATACTATATATATATATATATATATATATATATATATATATATATATATATATATTATATATATATATATGCGTGTGCAGTGTGTGTGTGTGTTTTTGTGTGTGAATACCGTGTATATGCATATATATATATATATATATTATATATATATATATATATATTATATATATATTAATATATATATATATATATATATTATAGATATATATATGTGTGTGTGTGTGTGTGTGTGTGTGTGTGTGTGTGTGTGTGTGTGTGTGTGTGTTTGTGGCATATACATAAGCCTATATCTGTAAGCCACTTTGCCACATGGCTCCAAGTACAAAATAGGAACTAACGACTCAGCGAGGGCGTAGATGACGATTTTATCTGTCCACGCCTGACCCGACAGTTCGTGCCCAGTGCCTTACGTGGTAAAGTCTGACCAGCCTTTGCCCTCAGGTGGGTCAGCCTGACACGTGACCCCGCGCTCACAACTTTACTCCTAGATATTGTCTCGTGGTTCCGTTAGTGTTGTACTCTTCATAATAAGAGTCAAGCCAGCCCATACAACTATAACTACCCCTGCAAGCCACTGTACAAGAGTTCTTACAGACTCTTACAGTGTGTGTGTGTGGTGGTGTGTGTGTGGGGGGGGGGGGGCCGCCGAACGCCCATGATTTGTCAGTGGATGTGGGGTGACTGATACCACTGCATAGCACTCGCATAAGGTTTATTCATTAGCGGTCAAACCTGTTAATTAATACATCGATTATAGGAATGTATGCATATAATACACAGAGCCACTAAATAACAACATATATTAAATTATAAGATAAAGAACTTCAATAGATATTGGATACATACGCAATACGGGAACAGCAGAATATCAGCTTAGGGGGCTGATTCCAGAATGCTATGGGCGTTCCCCTCGAACTGCCCTCACACTTTAAACATACATATGCTACAACGCCAAGTAACATTCTACTTCATATTTTATACATCACTTTAGTCGCGATCTCACTATCTCCCAGCATCGATCATGTGACGAGCTGCCATCGCTTCCTAGGGCACGACCCCTCCCACAAACGTTTTAGACAGGTCAGCTCTTATGGCTGATGCGGACCATGTGTTGACCTGGTGGTCACAACCATCGAGGCCTCCTCGAGGAGCTTGTGACACAGAAGATGAATTTTATACAATGCAGCCTCTCCGATCGCAGTCTTACAGAATATATGATATAGCAGCTGCTGATGGGAAGTATGTGATATACCAGTGGCTACAGTGTGTCATAATCATAGTTTTGGTCCCCAAATTTCGTTATTTCGTCACATCATCGTGTAACTGGTCTGGCCCTTGGCCTCTTTATGATGTCTATAGCCCAGTCTGTCACTTTCTTTGCCCATATATCGTCCTGTCCTGTCTCCGACATATATGACCTGCCCATTGCCATTTTTTCTTTTTGATGCTCACAAGAATATCTTCCACTTTTGTCTTTTCCCTGATCCACATTGCCCTCATCCGATCTCTTAGGCTAATTACTATCATCAACTTCTCCATCCCTCTGTGGGCACTTATTAGTTTCCTCTCAAATAATTTGGTTGTAGTCCATAGGTCATAACTGGGAGGATGCATTGGTTAAAGACTTCTTTTTAAACATAATGACAAGGAGCCTCTTACTATGCTACTGAGTCTGCCAAAGACTAATTTCCTCTTAGCTATATGTGTTTGTCTGTACGAGTTGCCCTAAGTGTATATATACTTGTTCACTATCACTAGCACTTCACCTTGTTCATGTATCTGTTCAAATTGAACTCTATTGTTGAACATGATCTTGGTCTTTTTCTTGTTCATCCTAAGTCCGACTTTCAAACTTTTTCTGTTCAGATGATTTATTAGTTGCTGCATTTCATTTGCAGATTCAATTGAAGAGAACAATATCATCTGCAAATCTTAGATTGTTAGATATTCGTCTCCTATTTTGATACCCTTTCCATTCTATTCTAGCTTCTTGAATATTTCCTCAAGAACAGTTTTGGTGTTATGGTATTGCCATGTCTAACACTTTTGTTAATTTGTATTTTATCGGTTTCTGTGTGGAGCTTGACGGTTGCTGTTCCATCTCTGTATATATCTTCCAATATTTTACAATAAACCTCCTCTACTCCCTGTCGCTCTGGTCTTCAAGTTAGCTAAATTTGGCAGCAGTTTTCATATAAGTTTGGTACTTTCCCTTCTAAGGTGTAATCTAAATTGGCCTCTGACCCATTCCATGGTCGCTCCCAACATTTACTTTATTAATAACTTCCACATTTTTTACTATAACACGCCAATTTGAAATTTGAAGTTAATTTCGTGTTTTTATATCAGATGGCGACTTCCATGTCCACTTCCATTCTAGTCTTTTTTCGAAGAATATTCATGACATCGATTAGAATTGTCCCCTTTCATTCCTAGTGCCTATTACATGATTCCCCACTACAATTTCTCCTTCTGTCTTTTTACCTATTTTGGCATTAAATTACTGTGAAGTGGGTTTTTACTCACTCGCTGGCTAAAGGAACATCTTCTTAGAAGGCCTCTATTTCTTCATCACTGTGGCTACAAATTGTATCTTCTGCTCTTTGCCTAGTCTTCTAACTTAACTGAGTCCTACAGCATCCCATTTAACCGAGAAATGCGGCAGGAACATTTTAGGAAAAATACCGCATTGTCCCTTGAGGTTAATTAGCAAAACATAACTGAGTCAACACGTGGGACAGGTGGTGACGCTAGTTGGTAGATAATTAGGTGTTCAGGCGTAAATATGAGGGGGAAACCCGTCTTTGACCTGGTGTGGATGCCTTGAAAACACTATTAATGCTCTCTAAATAGAATCAAACCAGCGTCTTTTCAGTCTATTAGCTAATTAACTTGTTAGTTTTATAAGTATGAAAGGTGCAAACATATGAAATATTGGTTATTGCATTTACATTTACACAGAAACTTTAAGCCGTATTTGTGTTATCGCCTCTTAGGACGTGTGTTTGTGTAAGTTTGAGTCATAATAAAGGATATTGAGTGCATAAAGGCATATGGGGAGGGGGGAGGGTGATGATGGAGCTGAGGTCGTCAGTGACACCTGACATCGGGCTATCATATTGATCGTGTCACGCTCATTAGCTATAGATGTGATCATTCGCCTGTAACATTTCAGTGCAGAGCTGTATTATCTCCTTTAGGCAGGACTTGTGACTGGTGATTTGTTTGTTTGCTTCTTTTTCTTACTATTATGTTTTGTAATGGGGTATGGAGGATGTGGTGCAGAGGCGGTGGGAAGGTAAGGAAGGATCACCTGTTCCGGGTCAACACCTTGAATTTGGTCTTTACCTGGCCTGACTCTACCCGCCCTGCGTTTGGTTCTTTCCCTTGTAGGGTTTATTTGTTATTGGTTATGAGGGGTGATCACTCGTCTGAAACCGGTCATTTGTAAAGTCAGTACAAGTTCAAACAATATTTTATACAGGTAGTGATGTAGTTGGTAGAAAATTTGGGTGTTCAGGCGTAAATACGAGGGGAAACCCCGTCTTTGACCTGGTGTAGTAGCTTGAAAACCCTATTAATGCTCTATGATAGAAAAAAAACCAGCGTCTTTTCAGTCTATTAGCAAATTAACTGTTAATGAAAGGTGCAAACATATGATATATTGGTTATCGCATTTACATTTACACAGAAACTTAAGCCTGTTATTTGTGTTATCGCCTCTTAGGACGTATGTTTGTGTAAGCTTGACAGTCATAATAAAGTACAAGAATTTCATGATCTTTTTCAATAAAACTATATTTTTATTATGAAAATGTCTTTGGGATGTAAGAACGACTAGTATAACATATTAAAAGATGAGCCCCCTATCGCCCCCCCTACCCCCACCCAACAATATCAATAGTTGCCTGTAGGAAATATTGCCACCAGTGGTTTTTAAAGCCCTGTTTATCGTTGGTGAGTGAACAGTGAGTGACAATACGCCAGGAAGAAAAGAAGATATTCAATGGAGAAACCCCTACACTACGAAAAATAATCATCACCACCTGGAGATATCACCGCAATGAAGAAAGGGGTTTAAGTTCCGTAATCCACTGGTGATAGACTGTCTTTTAAGAGGAGGACACGATCGAGACAGAAGAATTATCTTCCAGACAGCTCTAAACTATCGCTACATAGATGGTCCTGACACATGCCCTATCAAAATCCAAGAGCTGCACCGGTGAAGATGATCTACCCCAATATATTCTCATCATTCACCAACAGCGAGAAATCTTTAGCAAACACAGAATAGAACCAGTGATATATTCTCTTAGCAAAAACAGAATATGTTTTGGTGAGGAGAGGAGGGGTGGTGTTGACATTAGAGAAAATTGTGCAAGCACGAGTTCTCCTTCCACATCGCCTACACCATATACGGGGTTTGACGCAAAATATGAGGAGGAAAGTCTATCGCAGACAATAGATTTTCATTTTGGTATTCAGCTTAGAAATTTTGCGTGTGTGTGTGTGTGTGTGTGTGTGTCGCGCGTGCGTGGTGCGTGCGCGCAAGCGCATTGTATAGTGTTTATACAATCAAAATAAAAGCATATATTGTTTTAAACGAGTTTTTATAATCCTTACACTTAATTGTATACTTAAATCTCTGGTGCGGTGGAGAGGGGAGCAGTAATTATCGGTCATTAGCAGCCCTGTGTGACCAATTTTTCATTATTTTGACAGTTTCAGTCTTTAGGAGAGACAGTTTCCCTCGTCTGTAACAGAATCAATTATCGATCTCGGTACAAGTTTAAACATGGTGAATATTGCGGTGTGGGTGGGAGGAGCCACGGGTAGTCATCTGTAGCACCTGCCCACGGGTAATGATTTCGGTTACGGATATTTATTAGTTAATCACTTCTGTTATGATGCAAAAATTTTCAACCGTAAGGTGAGTGTGCTAGCCATCGTTAGCTATGGTTAGTGATTACCCCGTGACCACTGTAGTTCCCTTAACCTGCTTTCACTCTCGACAAGGTTTTTTGGTTACGCCCGGGGATCATTGATCTATGTCACCGACACCTCATTGGAGGGATCCTGTCGTACACCACTGGGTTTTGGTAATGATTTCGGTTAAGGACATGATTTTTAACATTCAGTAATTATTTTTTCTGTTTAATGATGCCATTTTCAACCATAAGTGTTGCGGTTTTTGCCATCGTTTGCTAAGGTTAGTTGGTTACCTCGTACCACTGTAGTCATTAAATGTTTCCTCTCGACAAGGTTGTTGGTTACAATGTCATTGATCTATGTCACCGTCACCTGCATTGGAGGGGATCCTCTCTGTAGCACATATTAGTTTTTATTATTTCCTTATGTGCGTCATTTTACGAACATAAATGCACATTTGGAAAGTATGTTAATTTTCCGGGTATTGATTATGGTTGTTGTTTTTGGACATTGTTGTGTCTTTGCGTTTTTGGTGCCACAAGTCACGGGTTTTGTCACGGTCACTGACCTACTTTACATTCATGTACGTGTGTGAATGTGTTCAATTCTGTCCTTCCTCCAAATACTAAAATATACATATATACCATAAAAAAAAATACACACGTTTTACGTATACATAACACACACATAACATTAAAACATATATTGCAAAATAACACTCACACCTACATTAAAACATATACAACACATACACACTCGCACATACATATACATAATATACGACAAAACACACAGTCGTGCATACATATACAACATATACATAACATACATATACATACACATACACACCGCACATACATATACATATACATACATATACAACATATTGATATACCCAACCCTACACACATGTTAAAATATCTGTATGTATTGTTCTCTTGTAACACACACACGGACACGTACACAAAAGGCATACAATGCGCACTTTCTTGCATACGACTCATACCGTGCACAGACGATGAACAGTGTCTGCATGAGCGCACATACGCATCATATGTTGAGCCCATTCATTTTAATGTGCATAAATGTAGGCTTTCAGCAGAGGGATTGAGGAAGGAGGCGGGGATGTGGAGAGAGGGTTTTGGACGATGTTGGAATGGGTAAGGATGGGTTTAGGTTAGAGGAAGTCAGAAGGTGATTTGTATCTGGCAGTTTTCGAAAGGGGTTCACTTTTACGTTGCTAAGCTTACTGGCGTATGTCTCGGCCGACTTGACACGGGTCGCTCTGGCACCAACTGAGTTACACTTTGTTAATGCTAGTTTATCTGGTGAATCTTATGTTGAGGTGCTGATTATATTCGTCGCTTTTGGTAGCCATGTTTAAATCTACCTGATTTTGTGATGTACTGTACTCACATACTGGCAGCTTGGCTGTTCCTTAGCGAATTTACTTGAGGAAAAACTGTAATACCCATGCGATTTGGCACTGTTACCCGGCGTCGTGTGGGTTAGAACCGGTGATGCTTGTCATTTTCTAGTGATTTCGTAATTTGGTATCTTTTTCTGGTAGGAGGTGGTGATTTTTTTTTTCCCTGATTCTATCAGTTGTGGCACTCTCGATGAGCACTGGGACCTTATGAATTATTTAGCATGGTAATGAAACCTAGTATTCCTGGCATCCCTTTTAGTTAAAAGCTCAATATATGTATAGTCCAATAATGACTTTTATAGACTCCTGAGACGTTTGGATGAATTATTATTTCTATTTTGGTTGGAATATAAGGTCTATATATTCACGAATCTTTCTCTCTTATGTAGGACTATCACACATAACTTTTCACTCGTAATTTTTAGCACTTATTATCACTGACCTAACCACCTAACCACGACACTTCTCTTACTCCTTGCCAGAGATACTCACACTCATACTCACACTCACACTCACGCTTATACTCACACTCACACTTACACACACACACACACACACACACACACACACACACACACACACACACACCACACACACACACACACACACATATATATATGTGTGTGTGTGTGTGTGTGTGTGTGTGTGTGTGTGTGTGTGTAACGATGGCCGATGAGCGGTAGAGTGCAGACAAGTCGCGTCTGGCACTATGCGGAAATCTTGGGCAGCGGCAAAGGTGAAACAGACTTCTTGCTTGTTTGTAGAAATATATTGTAATGAGAGGATTGTACAACTGACGGACAGAGGCTCAGTCCGGTCAGGGTGCTGTAGGCTGTCTGTTTGTCGCTCGCAGGCGACCTTCTTTTATACAGATTGAACTAGGAAACTCACAAGAGTTGCGATGTACTCGGAAGTATGGAGGTGATGATGTGAACGTGTATACGGGACGGCGTCGCGAGGCGGAAGGCCTGCGGATGTCGCGTCCGTTGTCATGTCTAGAAAAGGTGTGGTATGTAGAGGCTAGTATTACTGTATTAAATATATATTTATAAGTTAATAACGTTATGTGTATGGCAATGGTAGAGTAAGGGAAGGAGTCTGCTACAAGTGGTCCGAGGGGAGCCCTTTAGGGTTATGGGAAGATAAGGCAAAACACTTAAGGTTTCTTAGTGGGCCTCCCTGCGAGAGATTTGGTGTGTGTTGAAATGGGCCGTGTGTGAAATGTGTGTGAAATGGGTCTTACATCGCTCGGTCACGCTACCGCGGAGGTCTCCGCCGCAGAAGGTGTTAGAGAAAGTGAAAAGGCGCATCTAGCTAAACATTACAACCTAAGCATAAAATAAGTACACAGTACACATGAAATACAACAATCCAAATGGATAACATTAAGTGCATACAGTAACATCAAGAAGGTATACAGTGTAGAAACGTAATCAATCATATAAAAATAGCAATAACACACAATGTATAAAATCAGTATATCATATAAAAAAAAACATTCATGTGACTCACGAAACAGAAAATGACAAATAAGCACAACTAATCAGGAATAAGTAATACATATAGCAGCGTAAAAATACAATCTAATAGTAACAAAGATATACGTGGGAATACAATAAAAGAAGATGTACAAGATAATCAGCCGGGCCTAGCCAGTGACAGTGTAAGAGAATATACAAGGCTAAATGCTGACGGCGTCTGCGTCACCAGTACCGACAGGCAGTCTGCGTGCCAAAGTTTTAATCACCATGCAACGGTACAGAACAAAACCAAGCACGACGGCTAATATTCCCAATAATGTAGACAGCATGGGCAGGCCATAGGTTACATGTGAGTGGGGAATGAAATCAAAGGGATACAAATGATTATCGAATGTAGGGAGGAATCTTACGTTTGCGATAGGGAGGGAAAAATTGCTGACAGGGGGGTTTAGCGAGGTCGGCGAGACCAAGGGGGAAGTATGAGTAGTGAAAATGATGATAAAGTGTAAAGCGTAAAGTGATGAGGCGGGAGTCGAGTCGGCAAAAGCGCAGGAGGATGAACGCACCAACGGCTACAAGATCAGTATGGTTGCTGTTACAGGTGATGCTTATTATACGCTGAAGAAGTATAATAAATGTGTGTCGGGAAGGGTGAGCAGAAAGGGGGCAGTCCCCGTGACATTTAGTTGATCAAACATGCAGGACGCGTGAACGTTCCTGCCCGTGATCAGAGCCATATGAAAAGAGGAGTGAAAATATGGTCGCTCGGGGACTAGAACGTCGAAACAGACTCGCAAACTGGACAAGACACGGGAGCAGGAGGTAAGAATATCATGATATAAGGGAGAGAGAGCTATGGTCGCTTGACCTGAGGATAATGTCGGTGTCAGGTGAGAGTACGTAAACATTGTTGTCTAAGGAGAGAGGGAATGGGTGTATCCTGTAGGCTGTGAAGGTGTCAGGGGCGAGGGGAATCATGATTGACAGGCCATGAGGCATAATGAAGGAGTTTAGTTGTGAGTAAAGAAGAGTAATATTAGTAAGCGAAAACAAGGGCCGGTGGGGAGTGGTTGTGGAGATACGGTCAACGAACGTAGCCAGAGCTGTGGGGGGAATAAGCGAGGGCATAACAGTACCGTGAACGGCAAGGATAAGGTCATGAACGAGAGTGTGCAAGTGGTCCACAAATAGACGGACACGAGACTGGTAGAGGGAAAAATGTGCAAGTAGGAGAGAGAAATGTTGTTCACTAGCGATTTGCTGCGCATTACTATCAGTATAGATGGCCAGATTACGCGTAATGTTATTTAGAGAGTTTACTGTGTCAGTAATAGAATGAATTGCTTCGAAGGTCCCTTTAATTTTGCTAACAACAGAGCCCAAGTGGCTCTCATAATCACTGAAACGAGCGTCAAGCTCATCATGTGTGGCGATGCCGAATAAATACGAAGTAGCGTCGCCCATAAAATTGAATAAACCGCAGCGGACACGACGTGACCGTCGGTGCGGTAGTCTGTCGTTAAAGGGTAACAAATCGTATCCAGATATGTTTAGAAACAATAGTAGTGAGTCAGCCTGAACCGTGGTGAGTAAGTTGTCCGTGATAACTGTGTGGGAGTACTGGCCTATCAGGGTGTTATAGAAGGAGGGGAGGATGCCAAGGCTGATATCTACCTCGACGTAGTTTCCGACGAATGCAATATTACCAACGTCTTCAAGTAAAGCGCCTGGTCGTAGTAGGTAGGCAGCCGGGAGGGAAGCGCCGGACAGGTTAAGGAGAGATAGGAGGATCGGGAGGAGCGTCATCTGTGGGGGGAGGTATGTCAGAGTCACTGGGGTTCTGTCTATAAAACTCGTCCTCGTAATATCTGCTGGCCAGCTTAAGGGTGTCGAAGTGGAACCAGGACTGAGAGGAGGTGACTAGGCATTTGCATAACGCCTTGTTATTTCTGACCAATGAAACTCTGTAAGGACCCTCGAACTTAGGTGAAAGCTTAGGTGAAGGAACAGTCCTGTCAGTAACTAAGTGGAAAACGAGCATACCCACGTCAATGTGTTTACGCCGTGCAAGCCTGTGTTGTTGTCTAATGATCTTTCCAATCTTAGATGATCACGTGCAATTTCATAAATCTCTTGCTTCTTACACATAGCTAACTTGACGTAGTTGTCATCATATACCGGTAACGGTCGCTGTTCCAGCAGATCATACGGCAAACGTCTGTCCTCGCCATAAATGATAAAATAAGGGATATCACCTAAGGAGCTGTGGAAAGTACTATTGATCGCCATCTGAATGATAGGTACCCATACATCCCAACAGGAAGTGGAAGAAGCCAGTGATGTCCGCAGCATGCTTAGGATCGTCCTATTCAGTCTCTCCGTAATTCCGTTAGCCTGCGGCCTATAGGGTAATATATTGATTTTCTTGATCCTGAGCATACTGCAGAGAAAATGTAGGAGAGAGTTGTTGAACTCAGACCCATTATCTGAAACAATCTCATCTGGGGTGTTATGCCTACAAATTACATTTTCCAAGAACGTGCGGGCGACCGTAGTAGCAGACTTGTCGGGAATGGGGACAAGCTCACAGATTCTGGAAAAATTGTCTATGAAGACTAAGAGATACCTATTGCCTGTAGCAGAAACGGAGAAACCTGAGAGGACGTCAACACTGACACGCTGAAACGGTCTGTCAGGGATGTCATAGGTAAGCGCATGGGATGGCACCGACACGGAGCCCTTGTATAATGGACACAGCTGGCATCTACGTACATGTTCTGTGACCCAAGACGCTAGTCGGGGGAAGAAATAATGTGATTGTGCGGTCTTAATTGCTTTGTCAACGCCCGAGTGGGAAGACATGGGGGCTTCGTGGAGGAGCTTCAATACCGTGGGTACAAGAGACTCAGGGATAACCAGCTGATTGTATGTGTGTCTTGGGCAGGATCCACGCCCTTTCCCCAGGGCAGAACGGTGGAACAGGAGTCATTCCTCGAGAAAAAGGTCCCTCGTGGGAATGTGGAATCGTCTGGGCAAGGGTAATAACGGATTTGCTTCTAATAGTGTAATCAAATCAGAATAAAGTGGATCCTCCCTCTGTTGCTTGCGTACGTCGCGGCTACTAGGACATCGAGATGAAAAACAGGCATGCGGGATAATAAGTCAGCGACTTTGTTAGTTGCTCCCAGAGTGTAGCGAATTGTAGGGGTGAATTCTAATAGAGTGTCAATCCATCTCGCCTGACGACCAGTTGGCGACTTGGAGTCAGTGAGGAGGTAACATAATGGCCGATAGTCCATCAGAACCTCGATATCATATCCCAGGACTATCTCCCTGAAATGTTTCAGGGACCAAACAACAGCCAACGCCTCTAGGTCAGTGACGCTGTAACGAGACTCTGCCCCGTTCAGCTTTCTGCTAGCATAAGCTATGGGTTGGAGGCGCCCGGCAGACCTCTGCATGAGGGCGGCACCCAAACCCGTGCACGAGGCGTTAGTTGCGAGCACGAAAGGCTTGTTAAAATCGGGGAAACCGAGGACAGGAGACTCCGTCAGGAGCTTCTTTAATGTGTCAAATGCTTGTTCCTCCCTAGCGGAAGCCGCCTTGCCGCGGTGGGGGGGGGGGCTTGAGGTCCCAGTGATCTGGTGAGCCAGACCAGAGGGCTACCCATACTGGAGGGGTCACCAATGAGGGATGAGACAAAATGGCTTCCTGGTGCACCAAGGCCTAAGAGAGGGGATGGTGCCCCCCCACACCTTTGGGGCTGGAGTTG